>NC_091121.1:135168032-135469032 GCF_040183065.1 Periplaneta americana | reverse complement strand
ACAACTCTCGCCTCAGCAATAATGGATCAATAATGGATAATGAACCACAATATCCATATTGCTCACACAGATTAATTATCCGTAAAAAGGCTTTGATTAAATGCTACAAGGCTAGGAATTGTATGTATTCTGCATATGAAGATAATTATACAATTTTATTATCAGATTTTTAGCAGCAGCGATGCAAAATTGGAGAACAGTAATTAAAGTACAAAACGAAATGAAACCAACGCCACCGATTGAAATCAAATAAAAAAGAAGTTCCATGTGGTTTTATTTGGCTCTGAACCAATTATCACACATATTAAATACGGAGGTTATAGGTGGAGTATTAAATAAAAAAGACAAGTTAAGATATCGCTTTAGTACGTGGATGATATCAAGCTATATTTCACAATAAAACTACAGTTAAAAGTATTAAATGTCTAAGATAATTATGCTCGCTGTTTGGAGATTGAGAATGTAAAATTCAAGATCATGAACTGAATTAAAAGAAAAACAGCTTCTATATTGACACTGGAAAATTATTAAAAATAATTATTACAGTTCTGGAAGACAGGAAAGTACACTATTACTTAAGGAAATCAAAAAGCTAGACTTTTGGAGATAGCCAAATAAGAAAGAGATTTATTCCTAGACTTTCTAACTCTTAAGGCTTCCAAGCATTATGAAACTTTGAGACATATGTTATATTAAAAACTAATAATATGGCACATTTACCTTCAGAATAGCTAATTACTAACATCTAAAGAAGTACAGTTATCTTTGGATGGATCATTAAATTTTTAATTGGCTTTTTCCAACAATTTTGCACTTTGGACTTGGTCAGTTTTACCAAGAAACCGACGAGTCAGATTTAAAAAGCCTTTTTACCTATGCGAGAAAGGATATATTTCGGGACGAACATAACATCTTAATTCCAGGAAGTAAAAGAGGCACTCACCCCTTACCGCCCACTGGAAACGAGTGAACAAAAGGCAACCTTTCTCATACAACTACTTTGTATTGTAAAAATCAAGAAGGGAATAATCTCATACGCATAAGCGGACGACATAGTAGTAGGGTCTAAAGACCTTACAAAGTTACAAGAAACAATAAAAATCATGGTAAAATGGTGCAATAGAAACAAATTTGATATAAATGTGAACAAGACAGAAATGATGATACTCAGAAACGGCGGAAGAGCACCAGAAACAGTAGAAATAGTCATGAAGAACAGAAAATTAAAAATTGTACCAGACTACAAATATCTAGGCTTAACAATACAAACCAGAGCAGATATTGATATTAAATATTTTCATGATTTTACATATTTTGGGTTGATTTTACATATTAGAAGAAGAAGAAAGTCAGCTTCCCTTATGAGAAGGTTGACAGATTTGACAAAGCGTATTACATATAATTTGGAAACAGACCTAAAAGGTAAAATGACATCATATGAAACGATGAGGGAATCGAATATATAAAATGTCAGAAAAATTTACACCTAAGTAGCGTTTGTGTTCATTTACAGTTAAGAAAGGGGAAAAGGCTTCTTATCTTTGTCACAAGAGCTATGTTGGATGAGATGGACCCTCAAGAGACTGAGCCCTTTGAATGTCTACCGCTGTAGAGAAACGGTTAGCAAGTCTGACAGTAAAACTAGCGGGCCCTGGTTAAAAATCCTGGTTTGTACAAGTTATCTGATTGAGGTTGAGGTTTTCCCTCAAATAATTGAAGTAGAATTACTGGGTAACTTTCGGCGTTGGACCTCGGACTCATTCTGCCATCATAATTACACTTCCCCTCTTTCATCACCATCTCCGTTTCTTTCCTAGGTTTCGGGCTTGCTCCGATGTAGATTGCGGGCCGCCATCGAACTTGGACCCACTGGATATGTGATCATTAGCTTTTTGGTAGTTGTTTTTTGTTGGTTATTTTACAACGATTTATCAACTGCTATGGTTATCTAGTGTCTGAATGAGATAAAGGTGGTAATGCCAGAGAAGTAAATCCAGGGTCCAGCGCCGAAAGTTACCCAGCATTTGCTTAATGGATTGAGGAAAAATCCGAGAAAAGCCTCAACCAGGAGGTAACTTGTCCCAACGAGAATTTGAACCGAGCCCGCTGTTTCTACGGTCAGGCATATTACCGTTATTCCAGAGCGGTGAATCTTGGTGGTTGTGCTTTATACACCGTGAGCTCTCCACTAATCTCGTGGTAGCTCGTGGGATCGGAGACAAGGAACCGCGATGAGGCCTAAGCAGAAAGGTAGGCATAGAGGTTTCATGCAGCTATAGGGGAGTTTGGAGGCGGTCCGCAGGGGAATTTGGGCCCGTTTCACAATCCTTACAAATTACAAATTAACAATTTACAAATAACAAGTAAAAGATTACAAATGCTTGTAAATTGTGTTTCACAATGCTATCTTACTAATTTGTAAAGTTCGACGAACTTTACAAAATCAGCTAAAGAAATTTACAAATACGCATTATTGGCTATACAATATCGCTAACGACAGTTTACAAAAATCGCTAAGGAGCAGAGCTAAAGTCGCTGTATTTTTACCACTATCGATACATATGTTTATATTTTGTACTAAAATAGATTATTCTAAGCTTGCTGATTCATATTTCAATAAAAGAAAATATAAAGTATTGTTAAAGAAAATTAAAAGTATTTAGGTTTTTATATATTGGCGACAATGGAGTTCCATGTGATGTGATTGGTCGAGTATACCAATACATCTATTACTTAAATGTCAAACGTTAGCACCAAATTCAGTCAAATAAGTAAATAACAGTTTTGGTCCACATACAAATGTGCAATTGATAAAATAATTACGACGTCTAACCACAAAATCAGGTTCATTTTTTGTGTTGATCCATCAGTATTTATTAATGTTGCATCCATAACCTCACAAACATTAGTGATCCCAGCAGCAGCATAAAAATTCTGTGCTATAGTAAATAACATTTTGG
Source organism: Periplaneta americana (assembly GCF_040183065.1). Lineage (NCBI taxonomy): Eukaryota > Metazoa > Arthropoda > Insecta > Blattodea > Blattidae > Periplaneta > Periplaneta americana. The sequence goes on along the minus strand of NC_091121.1, from coordinate 135,466,072 downwards.
TGATCAAAAACCTGCCCGGAATTTAACTCTTTTAACAATATCAACTACACTCTGGGCACTTTTGCACACTGATATCTTAGAAATTCCGTGCTTATCAACTAACGCACGGAACTGACAGCTAGTATGCAACCAACGCAAAACAATACAGTTCTAGCTTTGAGGTTAGGGCATTACTTTTCCTTTTTGGATGTTGGATATGATGTCCCATAACTTGTAGGAGAGATTCCAGCGAAACGGGACTCGAAACGACTTCTGAATACCGCGTAAGTAGTGTCGTTATTGCATCTTTAAATTATTTATTTTTGGTGCATGGAACTTCTTTCTAAGTGCGAGTATTTATTAAATACAGTCTTGGTATATAAATACTTAATTACCCGGTATTATGAAGTATAGTGCGGGACTCATTCGAAATCTTTCATTAAATTCATACAAAGATACGAACGTGTTATCAATTCTTGGCCGGAGAATTTCACGTATACGTCTTCGTTTGATTAGACCTAAATTCAATATCTTCGTCTGAGTCATTAAAACCCCTTAATAACATCAAAACAGCTTTAGTTTAATTCTTAATATTATTCAGTTACTCAAAAATTAATTTAATAAATATGTATTTATTGTATTTATTCATAATTTGTTGCAATATCAAACTTTACACATCTCAGAGGTATTGTAGAAAATGCGCTAAATTTACAAGTCAAGTTTACACGTTTGTAAAATTGCCTTTCATTGTGAAACAGAATACCTGTAAAGTGAGCAAAATTTAATTAGTAAAAAATTGATTTCCTTTGTAAAGTTCAACATTACAAACAAAGATTGTGAAACAGAAAGATTCAAAATGGAGAAGTTTAAAATTTACAAGCAAAGTTTACAATTTACAAAGATTGTAAACATTGGGAAACAGGCCCCTGGAGTGCGGGGGGCGTTAGGTCATGAATACCATTCCATCCTGGATAGTACAACGGACTCACCCGAGTTATCTGCGTGCGAAGAAAACTGTCCTATTCCGTGCCCTACCCTGAATGGAAATAATAGAACAGTTGCGGCCTCACTGTGGTAATGAATTTGAACCAATATAACTCATTTAGAAGTAATAAAACTCCTTACTTATGTGATTCTAATCACATTTGAGTAAGGCCACCGCAAAGAATAAGAAACTGGATACAAACCCAGTGCTTATGTCTTCTTCACCGCTGGAGATTGTACTCGGTACTGCAAGAAAAGTCAACACATAAATTGGAATTGTTATACAGTATATACATGTTTACAAAATCCACGTGACGTTTATTAACGCAGCTAACCTACCTATAGAAATAGCGTGTTATTATAATAAGTAATAACAAATTCAGAACGAATTTACAAAGTTCAAAAGAGTGGGTGTTACCCGCGAACCATGAACATGTCTATCAACATTAATCAAGTAAGTTAATAAATCGTTTATTCTAGAGGTAATATATCACAAAGAAAGGCTTTCATACACCAACGTATCGCGAAAATTAATTCCCCGCATCAGAGAAAAGGGTGTGACCACCTCACACATCTCAATTCTCTTTGTTTCCATTACGTCGACTGCAGCTCTGCCTGGTGGTGGTTTGTTTAATCAGCGCATACTATCATAATGAGCGAGGCCCCGTCGCTAAGGTAAACACAGGGCTGTATTGACTTTAGTACATTTAAAAGCGCCGTAAATCTGAGTTCCCTGCACTTAAACAAGGCTAAATTGATATACACACGTTAACAACTCCCTGCACGTCTGGTCACTTTCGAGTTTAACGTTATCAGCAGAGTTGTGCCACAGAGGGTTTGATGTTAAGACTTTGTGTACCTGAAAAGAAAAAAATGCAAAGTGATATGTTGCCATGAAGACAAATTATGTAATTCATAATTTAACATCGGTAATATCATCATCAATAGGGTGAGTGAGTTTAGTAAGTATGGAAAACAGATTGAAGCACGGAGTATCTATATTCATTGTGTACGCCTGACCAGGACACGTCGCTACAAAACAAAATCTCGCAAACCTTTTGTATCTACATACAGAGTGATTCACGAGGATTTACCGTCCTTTACAGAGCTTATTTCTGAAAATATTTTGAGCAAAAAATATCATATAAATATAGTTCCTATTCTCAATATTTTCAGAGTTACACTTATTTAAAGTTGTTTCTGAAATGCGTTTTTCTTTAGTTTGAAGGTAAAAGAATAATACAAATAGAAAATTAACCATTCAGAAGTATCATATCTTTAATTGACAAGTATTATGAAGCTAAAACTGTGCTGTGAACTCCTTAGTTGCTTCGTACAGATATCTTTTTCTATTTTAACTAGAAAATTACATTATTCTTACGCACTTATCACAACAATTATTACAAATCACACTTCTTTCACCGACTTAATTATTTGCAGTTCAATTTTGCATCCTAATTTACAGTCATGGAGAGTTTAAAACACATTTTAAAAAATGTCGCCGTCCGCTTGAGTTCACAGCAATGCGTTCCAATAACGAAACGTAACTCAGTAAATATTGAGAATAGGACCCGTGTTTATATGACATTTTTTGCTCAGAATATTTTCGGAAATAAGCTCCTTAAAGAACGGTAAACCCTCGTCAATCACCCTGTATACTCATTGTGCACGCCTGATCAGGACACTTCGCTGCACAACAAAATCTTGCAAAATTTTCGTATTTATAGTTCGCTGCGAATTAGTCTATATTAAACCTAAGTGAGTGAAACAGTCAGTCGTTAAAGTGTATCAAAGAAAGGTCGACAATCAAGATTGGCATCATTTGTAAACGGGTTCAGTAATGAACACTTTTCTGTAATGGAAAAACAAAAGAGAAATAGCTTATAAAGACCTTATCGAAAATTCACATCTAACCTGCCTAGCTCGAGGTCTCCACCGAATTGCGGAAGAAATTAGAGCCTGCTTTAGTGACGTCGATAATTTTGTTGTCAATGTAAAGAAGAAAACTGAAGGCTCCCTACAAAAAAAGGGAGTGGCTCCATTTTTTGATGAAATTAATGTTTTGCTTGTTTCTACGTTTCCCGACAGGGAAGTGGAATAGGGATAGTAGTACGACAAGGATACTCTTTATCACATATTCTATTCAACATCTAATTGGAGGATTGAGTAAAGAGTTGTTTTCAGAAAATGGAGGAGATGTTTGTAGGAGGAAAATGAATGAAGTACACAAGATTTGCTGATGATAAGGCAGAAGAGGTGACATTAAAGGATATGCTACTGGTGCTAAATGACACCTGTGAGCAGTATGGGATGAAGAAAAATGCAAATAAGACGAAGACTATGGTTACCGGAAGAAAAATAAAGAAAGCAAACCTGAGAATTCGAAATGAGACAGTAGAATAAGTGGACACGTACATGGGAGAATAATATTAAAATGGACTTTAGAGAAGTAGGGTATGATCATAGAGACTGAATTAATCCTGCACAGGATAGGAACCGATGGTGAGCTTATGTGAGGCGGCAATGAACTTCCAGAGTCCTTTAAAGCCATAAGTAAGTAAGAATAAGTGGACAGTTTCGAATTCTTGGTGTACTACAGGGACATCATTTTATTCTTACTTCAATTTTTATTGTACCTGTGCATTGAATGTACTTCACTCCCACTCCTTCTAGTAAACTTCCACACACAACCAAAGCCGCAAAGTCGTCTTACGGTAAGTAAGCATATGATACTCCAGAAATTTATTGCATTTTTCTGTGAAGAAAGAGCATTCATTCCATTCACTATGTACCAGATTTTCGCACTGTACTGTGCGTCCGTTTGGTTACGTCGCATCCCGGTTTCCCCCACCCGTTTCTGCTGGCTTCTCTGTAAAGGCTAGTGGCTGGGCTGTCTTAGCTCTTTTCTGGAAACATTTTCTGTTAGGAATTGAAGTTCTATGTAATATTATACAACTATTTAAAATAATTTAAATAAAAGAGCCTCGTTAAGTAACTGTCACGTGATTTTCCCCCTTTCTAATACCCTTCTATATAACCACATGCACGGACAGTAGATAGCATATCTGAGTAAATTTATCTATGCAGATCGGGCAGAAGTGAATATTGAATTGAGTGTACGTAACGTACACTGTTATAGAGTAGGTACAGAATTATTTCAACAGGCGTAGAATTATGGCTTCCAATGTCGCCTGATTTGAGTGCTTTGCATTATTCCTTTAGGGTTACTGCGAAACAGTTGTGTTTGCTAAACATCGAACAACAATAGAAGAATTAAATAATTCCATTCAATAAACCATACATTCAATGTCAGAAGATATGCTTGCAAATGTTTTTGATAATATGCACAAAAGAACTGAAGCCTGTATCGAAATGAATGACCACCATTTCCAATAGTTTGTTTAAATATCCATATTTTCATTATTTTAAAAATTTCAATGCACTGAAAATATTGTATGCTAATGTGCTGTAGACAGTATGGTATAGGCCTACTACTTACTTACTGGCTTTTAAGGGACCCGGAGGTTCATTGCCGCCTTCACATAAGCTCGCCATTGGTCCCTATCCTGAGCAAGATTAATCCAGTCTCTATCATCATATCCCACCTCCCTCAAATCCATTTTAATATTATCTTCCCATCTGCGTCTCGGCTTCCCCAAAGGTCTTTTTCCCACCGGCCTCTCAACTAACACTCTATATGCATTTCTAGATTCGCCCATACGTGCTACATGCCATGCCCATCTCAAATGTCTGGATTTAATGTTTCTAATTATGTCAGGTGAAGAATACAATGAGTGCAGGTCTGTGTTGTGTAACTTTCTCCATTCTCCTGTAACTTCATTTTTTTAGCCCAAAATATTTTCTGAAGCACCTTATGCTTAAACACCCTTATCCTATGTTCCTCTCTCAAAGTGAGAGTCCAAGTTTCACAACCATAAAGAACAACCGGTAATATAACTGTTTTATAAATTCTAACTTTCAGATTTTTTGACAGCAGACTGGATGATAAAATCTTCTCAACCGAATAATAACAGGCATTTCCCATATTTATTCTGTGTTTAATTAGGTCCCGAGTATCATTATATTAGTTACTGTTGCTCCCAGTTATTTGAATTTTTCCACCTCTTCAAAGAATAAATTTCCAATTTTTATATTTTCATTCCGTACAATATTCTTGTCACGGGACAGAATCATATACTCTGTCTTTTCGGGATTTCCTTCCAAACCCATCTCTTTACTTGCTTCAAGTAAAATTTCCGTGTTTTCCCTAATCGTTTGTGGATTTTCTCCTAACATATTCACGTCATCCACATAGACAAGAAGCTGATGTGACCCGTTCAATTCCAAACCCTCTCTGTTATCCTCGATTTTCCTAATGGCATACTCTAGAGCAAAGTTAAAAAGTAAAGGTGATAGTGCATCTTCTTGCTTTAGGCGCCACAGTGAATTGGAAACGCATCTGACAGAAACTGACCTATACGGACTCTGTTATACGTTTCACTGAGACACATTTTAATTAATCGAACTAGTTTCTTGGGAATACCAAATTCAATAAGAATATCATATAAAACTTTTCTCTTAACCGAGTTATATGCCTTTTAGACAGTATACTATACTCGTACATTGCATAATAAATACGTCCGATTGGATAGTTCAGTTAGTGAGTAAGAACACTGTACTGTATTTTGATTAAATAAAAACCCGACGAAAATGATCAAACTAAAAATCGTAACATTTCCTAGTTTATGTAAATGGATGCACTACTTTTCTTCCCTCCTATACCTAGTAAAGTTACTTGTATTGTATTTTACACTAATGTCGTCAAACTTCGATCGTGGAAGGGGGTAGCAAACAGTGTTTCCCGTTCTTAATCGTTAATCTAAAAGTATAATCAGGTCAATATTGGTAATGTTGGTAAAAACAAAATGATGTCCCTGTGTAAGCAGTAACATGAGCTGCTGCCAGGAAGTCAAAAGAATAGCAATGACAAAGAAAGCTTTTCATAGCAAAAGGAGTAACTTCTGCGGACCTTTAGAGAAATAATTAACGAAGAGACAATTGAAGAGACTGTGGAGCGTGACAGAAACATAAAAATTACGACGAAGGAAAAGAACACATGCATTTGAATTGTGGATGTGGAAGAGAATTAGACGTGTGAAACTTACAGACAATAGAAATGAAAATTTACTACAGAGAGTGGGTGAAAAACGAATAATGCTGTAACTTATCAGGAAGAAAAAAGATAATTTGGCTGGGTGACTGGCTAAGAAGAAACTGCCTACTGAAAGATGCACTGGAGAGAATTGTTAGGGGAGAAAATTTTCGGGGCAAAAGAAGATATCAGATGATATACAGTATTAAGGCATATGGATCGAATGCGGAGACTAAGAGGAATACAAAAACTATACTAAAAGCCAGGTTATGAATCAACTAAACAGGAAGTAGTTGGCAGGGCGAGAGGAAAGTGCGGGTTAGAGGGGTAGCCTGTGCAGCGATGACACGTTGAGTATGGCGGGGTGGAGGGGAGAAGGAGAACGGAACTTTTCATTGGACCTCACGTGAAAATATCATCTGCTAACGAAAATCTGGCAACGGAATCACGGAGACAGTGTAGCCAAACTTCCCAGTTCATTTGCAGTACCACGTGCATTACGAGTCGCATTTCGTACCAGCGTCATTAATTCGTGCTGTCTTAAAAACAGTAATTTTAATTACTAATATTGTTGATAGTGTTATCGAGAACTATAGACAGTAGTTATTTTAAACATATCGGTGACAAACGCTGAACATGCTTTGAATCTCGCGCCACTATGTGGCAACAGAGCTCAGAAAGAGAGCAACAGAACCTTGCTTCCGGTTTAGTCGGTTCATAACCTGGCTTTTAGTATAGAAGAGATTGCAGAATGCTAAATTTGTAGTGAAAGACCTTCCTTTGGGCAGAAAACTATGGCTGAATAATATGAGATATTTAACAGAGTAAGATACCCCTGCGGTGACCGAGTGGTCGGATCTCCAACCTGTCACGCAGGCGGCCCGGAATCGAGTCTCGGTAAGGTCTTGGACTTTTAATTAAAAATCCATTTTTATACTTCCGGCGGTCAAGGTCGCAGTAAGATTTTTTCGGGGTTCTCCCGTTTTTCCTCCATATTAGGCATCTACATCATTCCGTTACCATTTCGTAATCATTCCATAGTATTCCTCGATCGCCATTAGCGGCGCACGTAGGGGGCTGGCCTAGGGACGAAGAGTCGAAATCTGGGTATGCAGCGAACCTTAGTGTAGTCAGCCGGTGTGGGTATGGGAAAGCGCCTAGATTGAGGGTTAGCGAAATAGATCTTAACTGGTCGCTGTACTGGGCCATAGTGTTCCCTCTCGTAAATTCCATTCCATAGCACAGCACGAAATAAAGCACATTATTTTATTATATTTTTTATTTCTGACCTTGAGCTGCAATTATTCAATGGACTGGATCATGATAGCTGTGATCGGACTGATGAATTTTATATTTTCACTGTATTTTCATCGTGACCAGAAATTATTACATTAACAACAATGAAAGTTTCAATATATAGACAGTGCCAAAAAATGTATACATGATTTGACAGGAGATATGTATTTAATATATTTCAAAGTTGGACCGAAAAACAACAGTAATGTGTAGTATGAGGTCCTGTAAACAGATGAGACTCACATACGTTATGCTAGCGTTGCTGCGCGACAGGTCAATCAACAACAACAAAATGGAGCCAAGATTATCGTTTGAACAGCAGAAAGCAATTTGGAAGTGGTACTGGAGAACCGAGAATGTTGTTGAAGTTCAACGGCAATGGAGACGTGAGTAGAGAAAAGAACCACCAACGCGATTAACAATTGCACGCATTGGTAACAAATTTGAGACTCATGGTACCGTATGCGATGTTTACAAGGGCAGATCTGGGAGACCTCGCACATCAACAAGCCCCGCGTCCTCGGCTATGGTTTTGGAACGTTTTGAGCACTCACCGCAGAAATCTACAAAGCAATGTACACGTGAGACTGGGATTAGCAGAACCAGCGTACGTCGTATTATTAAAACAGCAAAGTTGCGTACCTTGATGACAATCTTCCAGGGCACTGGATAGAACGAAGAGGTCCGATTGAGTTTCCACCACGTTCTCCGGATCTAACTCCGTTGGACTTTTAATTAGGGGGACTCTTAAGAATGTTGTATACCGTAGAAAACCAGCTTCACTGGCAGCACTTCGGGAAGAAATTGAAACGGCATGTGCTGTAATCGCTGAGGACACTTTCGCAAACGTTGCTCGAAAAGTTGTTCAACGTATTCAGAAGCGTGTCGACGCCAATGGTGGGCATTTCGAGCAACTGTTGTAACTGTAAATGTCTAAGATGATTAGTGCTCATCATTTTCTGTTTGTGTGAAATCAACTTTGTTAATTTAACATAGTTTTTTCTTTGCTTGAAGTGTGTATACATTTTTGGCACCGTCTGTATTCATTTTATTTGAAATTCTCTAAACTATACGTTTTGCATTCATAACTGGCTCTACAACACTGAATATTAGTCATTAAATTAAAATAATAAAAAACAGTTACATCTGGGTGGGCTTAGGCCCATTAGCCCCCTCCGTGGCTGTACTCCTGAATCGAAGAAATAATGAGATGTCAGAGTAGTTGCAAACATCCGCAAGACATCCGTGACAGAAGCCAGTTTAAAAGAGCTCACGATAATGAGGGACATAATATAAAACGTGGGGATATTCCATGTTTTGCAAAAGCATCTCAAACATTCATATTCAGTTACAGTAGAGCTATCGATTCATCTTGACGTTCATAGGCTGGTTCCATCAGTTGTACGTGAAGTGCGTTTGAAATAAACGAATGCAGTAAATCTGTGCATATTACCATGCATGCAATGCTCGAAGCCATGAAATACTTTATGTTAGAACCCATTGTTTATAAATATACATACAGTAGAGGATACGTCTGAACTTTTACACTCGCAGAATTATCCGGATGGTTTATGTGACGTAGGAAAAATTTACGATGGTTGTGACGGAGATAAATCGAACAATGAATTTCAACGTTGTAAAGGTTTATAAAGGAAATAAAGGGATTGTTGAATGAGGCTGAAACATTTACTGAGAGAGTATCATAATATACAGCCTGCTATAATGTTTTGTGGCACAAAATAGATATACACCTGCAAATCAAACACACACAAATAATTCATAAATATATAGAATGCTTCAGTTATATCTACTTTTCTATTATATTCAAGAAATTATGTAATGGTTTTTTGTATTTAGGACAGAATATATTTCTGTTATTAGGTTATTTAATAAAAATAATGATATTATTACATTATTTATAATGAATTACGTGTTCCAGGCTATAGATTACTGAGCTCGGGGACCTCTACTACAAGAATCATTGAAAAGAAGTGATGATGGAATTAATGTACTAGATCAGCGGTTATCAACCTGGGGGTCCGCGAGTGACTTAAAAGCATTGCGCGGAAATAAGTTATATTTTTAAATGGTCTGGCTCCGACTTAAAGAACGTAGAACTTTACACACTTTGTCTTTACTCTTTCGAATTCTGCACACTTCAACACCAAATTACCTTTCTTCTCGTTTCTCTTATCTATACTCTAACCACGACGTAAATACCAGATCACTTATCTGTGGCACGCTAAGTATACCTCTTCATAGAACATCTTGTTATTAATCATCTTTTACAATATCCACCTCGCGTCAATGGAATTCCTTGTCACAAAGTATTAAGGGCTACAAGACAACAAACACCTTTAAGAACAGCTTAAAAGATAACCTTATTAGCATTTCACTCCAATCATACTGATTTAAAATATCACTGACTACATTTTTACTTTTTTCTTTAGACATCATTCTGATTGTGCTGTATTTTAATTGTCTCATAATAATCTCTTTCTATTATCTAATATTATTTGAAATATATTAACATTCTATGTATTTTAGTTTAATTCTGCTACACAGTTCATTTCAGTGTTTAATTAATAGTTCATAGTATTTTGTTGTTTAATTCGTAAATAACTCTTGTATACATGTAACTCTTAACTAAATCAAATTGTGAATTCTTTGTAAGTTCATGTATATGTATATACACTTTTTGCTGGTTGAGTGGGAGAGAAGGCCTTACGGCCTTAACTCTGCCAGCTAAAATAAGTCATTATTATTATTATTATTAAATCATTATTATTAATTTTAATAATCGTAACTGTTTCATGTTCTATGATTTTTTTTCAGATTATTGGAATATTTTTTTTCTTGTGTCACAGAGTTGTCTTGGCTTGCAAGTCTGATGGTTTTAGTTTTTTTTTTTTTTTAATTCTCTGAATTCAATTTTCAGATTCTATTTTAAGTTTTCATACTTTAAGGATAATAGTTCAGTAATGATAAAGAAATTAAAATAATATAAAAAATGATACATTAACATTTAAATTTGGGGAATATTTTCCTTCCTGCAATCCAAAAAGGAATTGGGTGAAAACCATTATGCTGGTCGCCCTTTAAAGACTGGTGGCTGATGTGCTAGGTTCTTTCCTGAAAATATTTCCTGTTCGGAATTGGAAATCTACTTAATATTATAAAAGTGATTAAAATAATTTAAAGAAAAGGGCCTCGTCATAGACGAGACGCTCATAAAATTATGTTCCGATTCGAGCTTCAAATCGTGTTTCTCGCAATCTTAGATAGGCTACATGCACGACCATGCATCCCGATGTTTTATAAATCAAATACAGCACTTAAATGTTATTGCATCCAACTTACAGCTGAGGAGGCGAGACCTGGCATGTGAGTTGTGCGAGAGGAGAAACAATAAGCAATCAGAGAGTTTGTTTCATGATGGTATACGAATCTACCGATACGGAAATACATCTCGGATTAAAACCTAACTGCCCTCTCCACACTCACTGCTGATATAATCACGACACATAATAAGGTCACGGGACAAGTCTTGCCTCCTCTACTACTGTACTGTCCGACTGAGTGGTCATTTCTTATCTCGAATTCCCTCACCCGTTTCTGCTGGTCTCCATTTAAAGGCTAGTGGCTGGTGTGTTAGGCTCTTTCCTGCAAATATTTGCTGTACGGAATTGGAAGTCTACATAATATTATACAACTGTTTAAAATAATTTAAAGAGAAGGGCACCGTAAAGTGTCACGTGACTTCCCTCGATTCGACGACAGTGCGATATAACCACTCGATCAAACAATATACTTGTGTTCCGTGCACATTTTCTGTTTGATCGTCTTTAAGAACAAATATAGAATTAATATTGCGCTAACGTTGCGACTTAGAGTTGCTACAATTGAACCAGACTTCTCAAAATTCTCTGCTGAAAGTTAGTATAAACCATCCCATTACTAACTTCATGGTAAGTCTAAAAACTAATTTCATTTTTCACATGAAATCGTGAAAGAACGTAACATAAAATATGTTGGTATTTATGTATTTTGAGTTTATATTAAGAATTAATAAGAGAAGATAAATATTATTGCATCATATGACTTATTTTAATGTAAAATTGTACAGTTGTCAATTTACATTATATTAGTAACAACGTGAAAGTTTTCACCATACATTATGGTATCTTCAGACATGGGTTGATGATTATAATGAAAAAACAGCATATTGCAATACATAGTGAGGGAAAGAATATTAAAATGTAGAAGAAATATCAAAGTTATAGAACAGAAATAGAAGAAAATATTAAAATTGATGTGCCTATTTTTCTTCTATTTATTTTGTTAACCTTCATATAGGCTATTGCATCATTTATGATTTCTTTTCAATTAATTAATTGCTAATTCATAACATATATTATTTGGTCCACACCTGTGGAGTAACGGTTAGCGCATCTAGCCGCGAAACCAGATGGCCCGGGTTCGATTCCCGGTCGGGGTAAGTTACGTGGTTGAGTTTTTTTTTCCGGGGATTTCCCTCAACCCTACATGAGCAAATGCTGGGTAACTTTCGGTGTTGGACCCCGGACTCATTTCACCGGCATTATCACCTTCATCTCATTCAGACGCTAAATAACCTAAGATGTTGATAAAAAGTCGTAAAATAACCTACTAAAATAAAAATATATTATTTCAATTATTTTTTTTCTTTGTTCAGTGTACTCACAACATAGAATATTACAGGTTTTTCTTATAAACAATATCATTGTGATTTTTAACCTGTCATATATTTGTAAAATATGCATATTTGATAACTCAATACATTCCAATATTATCTCATAACTACAAAATTATCACATTTTCGTTCAAATCCATATTTTATCTTCTGAAATACAATCATTTGATTTAGAGCATTTACGCACACATAACTCCATATATTTGATATCGTTTCTTTCAGTGAAATATGCATAGGGGAGAGTAGGGTAGTAGCGGACATCGGGTAGTATCGGACAGTGCGTTTCTTTCATCTATCACCATATGGTAGTACCTGAATGACATGGTTACGTTTCTCTATGCGACATCCCAGAAACGCAACCATGTCTATCAGGTACTATCATCGTGTGGTAGATGAAAGAAACTCACTGTCCAATATTACCCGATGTCCGATACTACCTGACTGTCCCCTAATTATAAAAAAATTGTGATTTTACACGTATCATTAAATGTTTCCACTGTTTTTAACATTTTAACTTTGATATTTTTTCTACATTTTAATATGCTTTCCCTCACTATGTATTGCAATATGCTGTTTTTTTTTCATTAGATATCCTCAATCCATAACTGAAGATGCCATAATGTATGGTGAAAACCTTCACGTTGCTACTAATATAATATAAATTGTCAACTGTACAATTTTTTCATTAAAAATAAGTCATATGTTGGAATAATATTTATCTTCTCTTGTTAATTTGATATTTGACTTACTGGAATTCAGAAACAATGAACTCAAAATTATATTCAGGAGTTCAAACTAAAACGTAATACTGCTACAAAAGTATTAAAAATGGTAAATTCACTATATTATAAAATTATTTAAATGAGCAAAACATGATTACCAGCCTAAACTGTACAAAATATTTGAGGAAGTTTTGCAAAAATTAAGTATGAACTTTAAAGGGTCTGCGATACGCAATTGGTTGGAAACCACTGCTCTAGACGAAGCAGCAGACATCCACAAGCATGGACATTTGAGTTGTTTGTTCAGCAAAGCGTAATATCAGAAAATTAAATGAAAACAGGGCAATAGAAAACAATAAATAAAAATGTTCAGTGTCTCTTTGATATCTTCAATTCTCCGCAGGGAATATAATCAGGGCTGATGAATTTATAGCTAGAAACATTACCTTTTGAACCGCAATATACATTAAACAAATTGTCTTTTCTGATTTTACTGCAAAAATTTTTCGTTAGGGCAGACAATTTGCTGGAAGTTAAAATATGTCACGAATTCGCGTTCTGTTCTCCACTGTTTTCATTAAACCTTTACAAAAGAACCAAGAAAACACCCAACATATTCAGAAATTCTTCTTTTAGAATACCTGCCTTCTATTTAAATTAACATCACGCCGTACATAGTGCTAAAAGAGAAAGAATATTATAAAGAGAAAGAGAAAAATAGAGAGAAAATGTAAAAAAAAAAAAAAAAAAAAAGGAATTCTCAAGGGGGAGTGGTTGTGAACGAGATTCATTCCAGAACGAAGAGAGAGAATGAGAGATTTGCAAGGTAAATTGGTCTTTATGTGGAACTAGCAATAGTGATGTCCGCCTGGTTTCCCTGATACGGCGACGGGAAAGGGAATATCGTTGAACATCAACAGTTCTCTCGTAGTTTTGATTAGGCTTATATTCCAACCAGACCACTCTCCCTACGTCACACTGTGGAGAAGAAACCACTGCGTGCATGAAGGGTATAGGATTCATGTCTTAACTGAGAGACAAATTCGCAATAACGACTGAACAAATAATTGTTTATGCTTGTGAATTGAATTATTCTACTTAAATGACATGTACAATTTTATATAGCTCAACTAAAATATGTTTTTATATTGACTTAATCTGTTTACTATGCATTGTATATTTTTGTTTAGCATAACTAATTAATTGTATGTGCTGTAAATTGAATAGTATACTGTATAGACCAACTGATGAATTGTTTATAAATTTAATTAATCTACTTCATATGAACTGTAAAATTTTGTATAGCTTAACGAAAATAAGTTTGTAAATTGAACTAATTTGATTGTATATGTTTGTATAGTTTGGCTGATGAATTGTATATGCTTTTAAAATGATTACTTTGTGTTTGTAATTTGAAGTAGTTTGTATGATATTTATTACCAATTTCTGTATATCACAACTGGTTGAATTGTTTATGCCTTAAATTTGATTAACTTGTTTTGTATTATACATATAGCTCAACTGATGAATGATCGTTTGTGTTTGTAAATTTAATAATCTGATTGGCTATGTATTGTATACTTTTAGTAGAGCCATCGATGTAGCTCAGTCGGCAGACTCGCTGGGCTGCTCATCCGGAGCTGCGTTCGGGCTTGGGTTGGATCCGCTTTGGTCTCATTGAATGGTTTCTTCCGAGGTTTTCCCCAGCCGTGGGACTGAAACCGGATGGTCTATGGCGAGTCTATGGCGAGTCCTTGGCATCAACCCCTTTGATTTGATAACTCCCCTTTGATTTGATTACCTGGTTGGGTTTTTCCGACGTTTCCCCAACCAAAAGGCAAATGCCGGGTAATATTTTGGCGAATCCTCGGACCTCACCTCATCTCACTACATCTCGCCAAAATATTGTAAAACATTGCACAAATTTGTAAAAATTGTAGAAAATTACTAAATTGTAAAACTATAAAAAATTGTAAAAATTGTAATTGTAATATTGTAAAATATTGCTTTGTTCTACATCTTAAAGCTTCATTGCTTATGTAAGATCTATGGAATAAAATAAATGAATGAGTGAATGAATAAATTTACGAATAAGAGATTGTGTGCATTATAAGAGGAAACATTATTAAAGGTAAATCAAGTCGAGACCACTATCACTACAATTACCACCAACATATACCTTAAAATGTTGTTTTTTTTTCCCCCGTTCCATCCCCATATACAGTAAGTATGTGACAATTTTATTCCAATGTCAATCATTCACAAGTAGGGTCACCATAATTTTATCACCCAGTGGTATGAAATCAATCGTTACTTCTATTGCACATGTTTAGTTTGGAACACATGAACAATACGAGTATTATGTAAGTAACAAGTAATTTTATAATAAAACAATATTATTTAATAAACAAATAATTAGTTGTACTATATATATGGTTGGTAATATCGTGATGAGTAATACTATGATAGATCTTTTTGAGAATATATTACAATTTTACTGACCGAGAGGAAGATCGTTTTGCGTCAATGTATTAAGGGAATGTTCGTGGACAAGTTGCTGCACATAACCGGTTCTTCTCTCGCTCAATAAAATTGTAATAAATTCTAAAAAAGAACTATCACGATATTACTCGTGTACAGTATTACCAACTTTTATCTTATATATATATATATATATATATATATATATATATATATATATTATATCCTATAAATTTTCATTCTATTGTTCATTTCCAAGTCCTTTATACCTACCTACCTTGTCTACAGCCACAGTTACTATTCATCATAACACAATCTCTGCCCACGCATGCAAAACAGCAGCATAGTAGCCATACTAACACATAACGTATTCATTGTCATTTACAATTTCCCTATTGCGCTTGTGGAATGCCTTACCCAGTGATATCAGACAGCGGCGGAATTTAACAGTATTCAAAAAGAAACTTAGTAATAGTTTTCTTACTGAGTGGAGTACACTGCACTAAACTGTATTTTATTATAGGCCAAAATAACTTTAATAGAAGTATTTCCAAATTGCTACTTTTTCTCTCTCTTGAGATATATATATATATATATATATATATATATATATATATATATTAGGAACTTGATATTATTGTAATGAAAATTCAACGCAAATGGAAGAAGATATAGGATATTATAGCCAGTAATGCAATTGGAATATTCGTGGTATATTTGGAAAAGAAGGAACAATTAGCTTCTATATTTCAAAACAAAAACATCGCCATAGCTGCCACTTCAAAGAGTAAGAAAAGACACGAAAGAAACTAAAAATTATACATACATTTATAGTCGTGTGAGAAAATGTACATGGAGAACCAGTATTAACTTATGCTGTGGATTCACAATTCATTAAGGAAAAACGTTCTTCACTATACAATTGGAACGAGAGAATTTTGGAAGTTCGCTTAAATATCAACTGAGGCAACTACCCAGTGACATCAGAGACGGTCGGAATTTAACAGTGTTCAAAAACAAACTCATTAAGCATTTTCTTACTGCGTAGAGTGCCATGCAGTAAACTGAGTATACTGACTCATTGCAAATGTTTCGAAATTTGTACTGTTTTGTTCCCTTTTACATTTGCTTAATCAGCTACTTCTAGATATTTAATCATTTTTATTAGTCAGTAATAATCACAAATAGGCTATATTAGGTAAACAATATACTGTATTAGTACCTTTTGAACCCATTGCGATCTTATCTTCCTACTAATATATGTATGTATGTATATATATATATATATATATATATATATATATATATATAGGATGTTTCCGAGGTAGTGTTACAAACTCTCAGGGATGATGGCGAAGGCCACATGTATCAATTTGAAATAAGGAACCATAGTCCGGAAATGACTGAGTCGAAAGTTATAAGCAAAAATAGTTGTGTGGGAATGGAATTGTAATTGGGCACCACGTGTCCTTCTTCCCTTAACTTTTGGAACAGTCGTGGAAAAATGATATGGGCCGGATGTCTCCTACGTGGGTACTTGCCCCAATACACTCTGTGAGTTTGTCTACTGTTCCCATTGGCTCATCCGTATTCGAAAATTAGATCTGCTTATTCCGCTCTCGTGTATTCCTCCACTTCACTAGGACTGATCGACTGGACACTGCAACTTGTACACATACACTGCTGTCTACAGACGTACATATCAGGACCGACCATGTACGTTACTCATTACGCTATCTGCATTGCATTAGTGTAGTTTCCTGTCCCCATCCCTCAGACAGCGCATTGAATGGAATACTGTAAGTAGACAACGTAAACGTCAGATGAATACAGTGTGTGTAAGATGTACAGATAAATACACACAAATAAGGCGTACAGAGGAATACAATTATTTCATTTCCACACAACTATTTTTGCTTATAACTTTCGACTCGGTCATTTCCGGACCAGGGTTCTTTATCTCAAATTGATACATGTGCCATTCGCCATCATCCCTAAAAATATGTAACACCACCTCGGAAACGTCCTGTATATATAATTATTTCCTTCATTCTCTTTGCATTTGTGTTTTTTGTATTTGTATCTACACTTTTACTGCCATTTCTTATTTCATTCTTCTCTCTATACAGTATTTATTTCTTCTATCGTAGATGTCTATTTGTATTCTGGTGGAGTGGTAGAGAAGGCCTGATGGCATCGGAACTAGAATCCGGTGTGGTATACTGGATAAAGCGTCAGCATGTAGAGTTGAAAACCCGAGTTCGAGTCCTGGTGCCGAAGAGAATTTTCCTCTGTTCTAGCCATCCTTCATAATATTCTCAATACTACCATTCCCATGTAGGATTCTCTTGATCGTGCCTAGTTGGAAGGTTAGGTCGCGCGTCATACCAAGCTTGTGTACAAGTCTCAGTGTATCGAAATGGAATTTCTAGCAAACTAAAACTTGTTTGAACCAGGTTTTCGAGGGGTATACTGGCAGCATTACACCAATTTTATATCGTCGTCATCATCGTCATCATCAATATCAAACACAAAAAGAGATAATCGTGTGACGTAGACCCATCTCCCATGGTGCGTTAGGGACAACACCGAATGTGAACAAACTTCTATTCCCAAATAAGTGTGCTATAGTTACTAATAAGTGTTGGTCAAATTTGGTATTTAAAACATGTTATATAAATACTGAGATTTCTAAACTTCAAAACTTAAAACTTTAAAATTATTTACCATTAAAACACAAGGTGAGCCAATGAAACGGGCGGTTTTCAGATTCGTGACTTTTCGGCTGCTATCGGGTATTTTATTTGCTACATGCAACAATCTATTCTTCATTCGATAGCATATACTTATAATGGATCGTTGGACGGGGGAACGATGTGCTTTTGCTATTAAGGCATATTACAAAAATAATGATAGTTTCATTGCTCCACAATGGCTATTTCAACGTCATTACAATATCCATTGTAATGATCCGATACCATCAGCTCATGTAATAAAAATCTGGATTCAGAATTCTGGAGTAACTGGTTCTGCGTTAAAGAAGTCTCCAAGTAAGTAAAGATCTATACGTACTCCGGAAAACATCAACGCCGTAAGAGTTGCTGTGATCCGTAGTCCGTCGTCATGCAATTTCACTTGGCTTGTCAAACACCAGTATACGAAGAATTCTTCATAAGGTCTTACACATGCATCCATACAAAATTCAAGTAGTGCAGACATTAAAAGATGCTGATGAAGTAAAGCGCATGACTTTTTTCCAACAATTCTTGTATATAAATGTTAACGAAGACATTGTCCACAATATTCTGATGAGTAATGAAGCTCATTTTCATCTTTCTGGATACGTCAAAAAACAAAACTTTCGATACTGGTCACCAACTAACCCTTATGAAATGCATGATGAACCATTATGTAGTGTCAAAGTCACAGTTTGGTGTGCAATAGCGTCACTTGGAATCATCGGTCCTTATTTCTTTGAGGACGATAATAGGACATCTCTTACTGTAACATCACAGTGATATGTCCGAATGATTAAAGAATTTTTGTCTTCACAAATTGCCAATAATACTCTCAGCTATAGAGACACGGGACACGTGGTTTCAACAGGATGGTGCGACCAGTAACACGGCTAGACTTAGACTTGAATGTGTTCAACGAAATGGGTCCCACCTGCGGGATGTAGTGTTCAGAAAATAAGAATTTAATGAGGTACAGGTAAATGCTATTGTGTATACTTTAAATGTAAAGTGAAAGTTTCGTTTAGTGAAGTAATTATTAAAGTTTTAAAATCGCCAGTTTCATTGGCTCACCTTATATAATTAAAGTAATAAAAAATCAATCTTCAGTTTCAAAACAGCATATGATATTATATATCTTACGCATATGACCGAAACTTTTTGGTTCCACGACATAAGAGGTTATTCGCACACTAAAAGAACAGAAAAGAATATGTTTGCGGTGATATTGTCACTTCTATGGAAGAAAATGTTTCCTTCTTCATAAAAATGAGATATAGGAAGAACAATTATCAATAAACATATGCACTTAATATATAAATACAAAAATTTACATTCAAAATATTCCCCAAAATAATTATAGGTTATTTGCGCAATAAAGTACAGGGTTTCCACCATGAACCTGACACATTTGAAATTGCTGTATAATTCATACTGCTTGGGGTAAAAAGAAAAGAATGCATGCAATATCAAGAGTAACTCACTAAGTTTTATTAAAAAATCAGTACACCTCAACATGAGATCCTCTCGTTGCACGAAGAACATCTAGCCTGAATTCAATTTTCTGCCAGGTCTTCTGAAGCATCTCGGGCGTAACGGAATTGACGGCATTCTCTTATGCGGCCGCGTAGCTGTTGAAGATCACGAATTTTGTGGCCTGTATACACTTTGTTCTTGACATATCCCCACAAGAAAAAGTCTAGAGGGGTAATATCCGGTGATCGAGGTGGCCATCTTGTCGGTCCATCACGCTCAATCCAGCGACCGGGAAATTGTGTGTCGAGAAAATCTCGAACGATCAGGGGGCCGCCGTCCTGTTGAAAGATGACGTTCGGCTGCAAATGCATTAACTGAGGCACAACAAATTGATCCAACATGTCGAGGTAGGTATTGCGCGTAACTGTTTGTTCTGCAAAGAAAAAGGGGCCGATGATCAAATTGTGCATCAATCCGCACCACACATTTAATTTTTGGCTGTCACGAATGTGTTCCACAATGCAGCGAGGGTTTTCTAACCTCCAAATACGCTCATTATGTGTGTTGCCCGATAAATGAAAAGTGGCCTCATCAGAAAAAGCAATGCGAGTTAAAAATGCTGGGTCTTCATCAATGTGCTGTAACATGTCGATAGCAAATGCCTGCCTCTTATTACCGTCATCTGGTTTCAGTTCATGAACCAACTGCAATTTGTATGCATGAAACCCAAGAGAGCGATGCAGTATCTTATGTACCGTGGACTTCGCCATCTGCAGTTCTCGTCCCGCTTGTCGAACTGACTTGCGTGGACTTCGTTCATACGCCTGTCTCACTGCTGCTACACGCTCCTCTGATACGCGCACATTACCGCCACCATGCAATTTCACCACAATTCCCGTTGCCAAAAATTGCTGTTTCCATGTCTTAATGGTGTTTCGTGATGGTGGGTCCTTCTGGAACACGCGCCGAAAGTTGCGTTGCACTTGAATAACCGAATTTCTTTCAGCATACCACCAGATCGCGTTTTCTTGCTCTTGCGCTGTCGCCATTTTGACTTGAGCTGCCGCAGCGCCACGTACAATCTCTCGCGCGGGTTTTTAAAAATAGCCAACGAAATTTCCACAGTTTCTCTACATATTGCAATGCATGTTACCAACTTATTTCCATTCATTGATTTTTGGCAGCCAAATGAAATGTGTCAGGTTCATAGTGGACACACTGTATAATAATAATAATAATAATAATAATAATAATAATAATAATAATAATAATAATAAACTAACAGGCCTAATGCGGTGTCGTTCTCGTAAAATTAAAATCATTCGTAAATTATTTTCCGGGCAGAAATTTCAATAACAACTCCGCGAACTTGAGAAATTCTAACAGCCGTTGCACAGTGTGCAAAAACGCAGATCTAGTTGGACAAAACTTAATAACTTCTCTGCATTCTAACTGATTGTTATGAAACTTTGTACAGACCTTACATGTAGCACATATTTTTTGTGTACAAACTATGATTACGTTGGTGTAAGAGGAACTACCCCTATATAGAGATGGTTTTAGGCAAAATTAATAATTTCTCTCCTATCTAAGGTATTTTTATGGAACATTGTTCGGAAGTTACATGTATCATATATTTTTTGTGTACAAACTATATTTACGGTTCTGTAAGAGGAATTGCCCCTTTATAGGGAGTGAATTTACACAAAATTAACTTCTATCCTACGTAACAGAATTTTATTGTACATGAGTTACAGGTAGCATAATTTTTGTTTGCGTTCAAACTCTGACTACATAGGTAGGCCTATGCTATCTGTAAATGTAATTGTTGTACAAAGTTTCATAAAAATATATTACATAGGAGAGAAGTTATTAATTTTGTCTAAATTCACCACTAGAAAGGGCAGTTCCTCTTACAGAAACTTCTGTAACTTCTGCATGAAGTTACATATAAATCTGTTAGATAGGAGAGAACTTATTAATTTTGTTTAAATGCATCCCCTATAGATATGGGTACTTCCTCTTATAGAACCGTAAATATAGACTGTAAATATAGTTTGTACAAAAAATATATTGTACCTGTAACTTCCGTACAATGTATCATACAAATCTATTAGATAGGAGAGAAGTTATTAATTCTGTATAAATGCACCCGGTATAAAGAGCTAGTTTTTCCTGAGCAAATGTGATCAGAGTTTGTACACAAAAAAATATGTGCCGCCTGTAAGGCCTGTACAAAATTTCATAACAATCCGTTAGAATGCAGAGAAGTTATTAATTTTGTCCTGCTACTACAGTAGATTTGCGTTTTGATCCACGGTGCATTTGTTAAGGTTGGATAAAAATGTGTCCAATGTGTTTTTAACTAATGTTCGATGTCATGTGAACAATTTATTTGCACAGTGATTAAAAACTTCCTTATTGCACGAATCTTTTCTGCTGTTAAGCCAAATATGGAACAGTTTCCCCCGCATTACAGTGTGCCCCACCACTGGAAACAAATTAATTACTGTTAAATGCGCAAGAACGTGCAAACTTTAAAATAAGGATTCAACACTGTAAATGATGCTGCATTAAATAGTAAAAGAATTATTGTAACCGGACGTGACCGAATAGACTAAAACTCGCATTACATTTGGAGAACTTATTTTTTTTTTCAATTGTAATATTTAAACTGTACTGAGAGAAGAAATATACTTCACAAACTTGAAATTGGAGCTACATTAGTAAGAACGTACCTATCTGAAGAGATTCCATGTCCCACAACAAAATAAATCACTAACAATTGATTATTTTTCACTCACATAGTAAGCCTCTCTATCCACGACTGAACCGGAGCGAGAAGTGTTAGAAAGAACTCATTATTTATACCAGCGTTCATCAGTACAATACACCCTCGAACTAGCGTTCTCTTACCTGCGGATAAGACATTGCACTATCGTACACCCGTGGCTGCTGGCGGGTATGTTCTCTCTCTCTCTCTCCCTTCTGCACGACTGTGCATATTCCGAGACACTCCTTACCCTTTACCCATTTTAGAGCATGCTGACGACTACTGGTTTATACCATTGTTTAAGCCACAGTCGCATTTGTCGCATATTGCTACTCTACTTCTAAAAATGCAACAGACTTTGAATATAAATGTGCACAAATGCGACAACCACATTGGACTTCAGAAACGAAGATCGTAATGGAGAATATGAAATCAGACACGTGTTTGAACTAACCTGAATTTAAATTATAGGCCTATTCTAATGGCGTGGGCATGTTAAAAAGTATTGAGCAATAGATGTTCAGGAATTGATTTCAAAGAGTTGGTGCAATTCAGGCAAATCAAGTGAACAATTTCTTCTAATTTGTTTATAGTCTATAATTAAATCGCATAGCCTATTGTAAATTGTGAGCGAGGATTTAGTTGCATGATTCTTTTAAAAACTGGAATTAAAAACCAACTTTCAGTAAAAAGAATTAACACTCTGCTAACAACAAATCTTGAAGAGACTACTAGTAAAAGAATTTCAATGTTTTGAATCCCATGAAACAAAGAATTTTAATGTGATGTAAATTCAGCAGTAATTGATTCAAAACATATATACCTACATAAGTATATCTGGAGTGTGATAAGATGGATCCAAAGTAATAAAACTCTAAGAAACAAATTACATAACTATTTGTTTCTACATACTTTATTAATTTTATCTTTCCGCACTATAATATTGCACAAGCATTTCGCAATTTGCACAAATATAATTTTTCATTTGTGCATTTTTGCGACAACTTAAACTTTCTAGCTTAAACCCTAGTTTATACCCTCCTAAAATAGCTTGCTGCTGATAAAACACCAAAAGCTATCCCTCACAACATTCTCCAAATGTTAAAGAAGATGAATTCATATTCCTCTGTGTCTAAATAAACAAGTCGAAATTTGATTTTTGTGTACCTAGATTGGGAAAACTGCACTCTGTGCGTTCGGGCAAACCGTTGCGAACCGTCGGAATGATACACTAATTGCAGTGTCTCATTAGTTTATTTTGCAAATGCAGCATTTGTCTGGGATCTCGCTTCGTCCACTTTGCACAAGTATCCCTGCACAAAGAAGGCTAATGACCTACGACAATTTTAATCAATACATTTCCTTCTGTTACAGTTATAAGAAGAGCAGAATAAACCTATGCGACATTATAATCCAGTCACTCATTCAAAAGTACTTACTGGTACCAGGAGATCGAAATGGATTAATGGCGGCACAGACTTAGAATATTTCCCTCTATTAATTCTTTCAAGGAAAAGGAGCTACTTGCATGATGATAATGAACGACTTTACTTCGTAGAATTTCTTCTGTCTGAAAATGTTTCGCCCATGGTAATCATTAGAACCCGAGAGTTATTTGGATCAGGCCGTAATATTACCGTTGTACTCCGGAAGAAGTCAATTTTTGTAATACCGCTAGATTTAGATGTAGAATTTCGTGTACATAAATCTAAGTAATGTACTTTGTACCGCTTTTGTACTACGCATTGAGATATTCTGTCTGCAGAAGATAGAAGCTGAAAGAGGCACAGGAGCGGTGTTGTAATTTCGTTTGCGTCACTCATTCAGTCTTTCTCTTAACGTGTTTTAAGCAGAGTACAGTAGTTTGCATCATCTTGCCGTCGAATGCTACAGCGTCGTTTATGAATCGTGTGTCGGAATATCTACTATGCGTAGACCTGTAGAATTTCGATCACCGATAAAGAAATCATCATAAGACATGATATTACTCTGAATCATTTTATATATACTGTATAATGTATTTCCTTTTTCGAATTGTTATATTAAACATACTGTATCTCAATTATGAATCGTGTCAAAATACCTACTATACGTAGACCTGTAGAATTTCGATCACCAATAAGGAAGTTATTATACGACATGTTATTCTTGTGAATCATTTTATATACTGGAAGTTCAGTTCAAAGTGTGTCATGGCTCGCTGTATGTCGTCATGTGGCTAGCCGATGAGCCTAGAGAATTCAATCTTCCTATATCTCCGCAAAGGCGTATAACCTATATGCAAGAGAAGTTGCCTACCAAGTACGGCGTTCATTCTGAAGAGTACTTACCGATACGTACGGTAACGCCTGCAGTGGCAGGAATGTGAACTGTTTGAAAACACGTACTGAGGTGAGTTTTTTTCTTACTGTCGGGATATGGGGAGAGGGTTAAGACAATTACTTAGGTGCAGTATTTGTTGACATTAACTTTGACGGTCAACATGGACACGGAGCATTTGATTTGTATTGTGGAATGTTTCCGTACGCAACCGATGATAACAAATACCCTGGGTACGACTTGCCCGCGCAAAACACAGTTCGAAAGAGGTTATGGTAGCACACAGACCGTACAGACCGCCATCTGTTGCTACGACGTTCAAGTTATACCGTACACGTTCTTAAGTTCAGATTGAATGCCTTGATTAATAGGCACCTTCTCTGACATAAAAGCTGAAACTCGCTTCAAATCGCTGACTCACCAACAGTGACGTCATGACACACTTTGAAATGAACACCCAGTACTGTATAATGCATTTTCTTTTTCGATTTTTTATATTAAATATATCTCATTTATGAATCGTGTGTCAAAATACCTACTACGCGCAGACCTGTAGAATTTTGATCACTGATAAGGAAGTCATCATACGACATGATATTCTTGTGAATCATTTTATGTAATGTATAATGTATTTTCTTTATCGATTTGCTATATTAAACATATCTCATTTTCGAATCGTGTGTCACAATATGTACTGTACGTAGACCTATAGAATTTCCATTACCGATAAGGAAATCATCATACGACATGATATTTTCTTGTGAATCCTTTTATATACTGTAAAATATATTCCCCTTTTCGATTTGTTACATTAAAAATAACTCATTTATGTATCGTGCGTCAAAATACCTACTATCCGTAGACATGTAGAATGTTGGTCACCGATAAGACAGTCAACATACGACATGATATTCTTGTGAATCCTTTTTTATAATGTAAAAGTATTTCCTTTTCGACTTGTTATATTAAACATACCTCATTTATCAATCGTGTGTAGAAATACCTACTGTGCGTAGACCTGTAGAACTTCGATCACCGATAAAGAAGTCATCATACGACATGATATTCTTGTGAATCCTTTTATATAATGTAAAAGTATTTCCCTTTTCGACTTGTTATATTAAACATACCTCATTTATCAATCGTGTGTAGAAATACCTACTATGCGTAGACCTGTAGAACTTCGATCACCGATAAAGAAGTCATCACACGACATGATATTCTTGTGAATCCTTTTATATAATGTAAAAGTATTTCCCTTTTCGACTTGTTATATTAAACATACCTCATTTATCAATCGTGTGTAGAAATACATACTATGCGTAGACCTGTAGAACTTCGATCACCGATAAAGAAGTCATCATACGACATGATATTCTTGTGAATCCTTTTATATAATGTAAAAGTATTTCCCTTTTCGACTTGTTATATTAAACATACCTCATTTATCAATCGTGTGTAGAAATACCTACTATGCGTAGACCTGTAGAACTTCGATCACCGATAAAGAAGTCATCATACGACATGATATTCTTGTGAATCATAATGTGTGTATAATGTACTTCCTTTTTCGATTTGTTATATTAAACATATCTCATTAATTTCAGAATTTTTCATAATTATAATGGCAAATAATTGATATTACTATAAGTATTCAATTTTAATTATATCACAAAATAATACAGTGCAGTGGCGAGCAGTAACGTTTTTCAGAGGGGACCAGCAGTAATAGAACTGCCATGACACTATTTAATAATAAACAGAAAAAATATAAAAAATATGTTAAGTAATACGCATTACAACGAAAATAAGACTTACTAGTTACCACCTCATGTGTACATCAACGGAGTCCTCCTCTCTCTCTTCCGGGCAAATTTTTCTACGACGTCATCGTAAAAATGTCTTTGACTTTGAATTTTGTTCAATAGGAGTCTTTTCAATCGATAATAGTGAAAGTCGCGAAAGCCTGTCTTCGCACTTAGTGTTCCTACGTAACTCTATACGCGTTTTAAACAGGAAAAAGTACGTTCCACTGTGGAGATGCTCACTGGAATTGTAGCTATTAGGCAGCATAATTTATAAACTTCTGAAAATGCCTCTTCTTCTAACTCGGCGTCTTTCAAAAACTTTGCTGTCTCAGTCACTGTCCTGCCTGAAAAGTCTGACAACCTATAAACAGCCTCTAACTCACTTAAACAACAGGATTAAAACAATAAAACTTCCAAACGAAGTTCCGATGCCTAACAAACGATCAAAAATACAACATTGTGACTAGAATAACTCTTCTCGGGTTCTCAGCCAGGTGAGTTGGAGATTAGCTTCCAAGCTTTCGACGGACTTCGTCCCTGAAGAAGATGGCAGAGCTAGCCGTCGAAAGCTTGGAAGCTAATCTCCAACTCACCTGGCTGAGAACCCGAGAAGAGTTATTCTACATCAAACGCCGGGAAAGCCTCAAGTCATACAACATTGTGACTGTTGGCAGTCGTGACTGGTACCACTGCGGGATGGGGACGATTCGGACGATGCAGTTGGTAAGAGATGCAATGGACTTGCATTTCGAAACGAGACCCTTTCCATGCTTACTACACAGCGTAAAACACACAATATTGTTTTAATCCATGTTACACTTCACAGGCACGCATTCAATACTTAACTGATAATGCACAAAAACAATAAACGTACTAATATATTCTTTCTAACAAGAATGAAGACACGGAAATTGTTTACCATGGATCTCCCAACTGTATTCACTATTCACGTAGGCAAGGGAGCAGCTTTAAATCTGCTAGTCCAGTCCGAGCTAACTGGTTCGCGTGGGCTGGACGAGTCCAATTCTACAGACGTTGAGCGCGGAGGGGAGGAAACAGATTGAAGTTCTAAATATTGTCATGTCTTGAAACTTTTTAAATTCAAACATGAAATGTAAGCCTAATAAATTTTATAAGCTGATGATACTTAGAGGACTAGGTTATTCCTACTATTTAATTGACAGCACGCCTCTGATATAGTGATAGGTCTACAATTTAGAGAATTTGTAGTGGAGTCGAAATCACCTAAATCCACTATAGCCAAAGGCTTATGCTTCCGTGTTTGCAGAATTGTGGCTGTTATTGGTGATTTCGGAAGGAGTATTGTTCATATATGCTAAGTGAAATTCTCCCTTATATCTTGTAATGGGGTTTTATTGGCATAATTATATTTCTTTCAACTTCAATAAGCACAGTATACTGTAATCAAATCCCGAAAAGACAAAGTATATGATTATGTCTCGTGACCAGAATATTGTACGGATTGGAAATATAAAAATTGGAGATTTATCCTTCGAAGAGGTGGAAAAATTCAAATATCTTGGAGCAACAGTAACAAATATAAATGACACTCGGGAGGAAATTAAACGCAGAATAAATATGGGAAATGCGTGTTATTATTCGGTTGAGAAGCTATTATCATCCAGTCTGCTGTCCAAAAATCTGAAAGTTAGAATTTATAAAACAGTTATATTACCGGTTCATCTGTATGGTTGTGAAACTTGGACTCTCACTCTGAGAGAGGAACATAGGTTAAGTGTGTTTGAGAATAAGGTGCTAAGGAAAATATTTGGGGCTAAGCGGGATGAAATTACAGGAGAATGGAGAAAGTTACACAACACAGAACTGCACGCATTGTATTCTTCACCTGACATAATTAGGAACATTAAATCCAGACGTTTGAGATGGGCAGGGCATGTAGCACGTATGGGCGAATCCAGAAATGCATATAGAGTGTTAGTTGGGAGACCGGAGGGAAAAAGACCTTTAGGGAGATGTAGATGGGAGGATAATATTAAAATGGATTTGAGGGAGGTGGGGTATGATGATAGAGACTGGATTAATCTTGCACAGGATAGGGACCGATGGCCTGCTTATGTGAGGGCGGCAATGAACCTTCGGGTTCCTTAAAAGCCATTTGTAAGTAAGTAAGTATACTGTAATCTCGACTTACAACGTCAGATTTCATTTCACAGAATAAACAGTAAATAAAGTAATTTATATCAGGGAGTTATTCTTTGAGCTATTTCAAACAAAAGAGTGAAATACAATTTTGCTCGTTTTTGCTTCCTTTTCTAGGTCAAAATTGTTTTATATGAAACACTTCATACCGTGTTTTTGGGAAGTCACTGATTTAATTCCCAATATGATCAGTCAATTTAAGAGAGCACTGCACTCGTATTATGATAGTAAGTTAAATGATACACAGCATTCTAGTTTTGTTTTTAACTGTGCAGAAATTTAATTGATCACCTCTTCCTTCACCGTAACAACATCAATACTAAAGAAATCTTTCCCTGAAATTCAACAGCCCTCATATAATATCTTATTTCAGATCTTCAACAATTTTAGGGACACTATTTACACTCAATGTTATGGATGTTAATGAGATAAATTGGAAGAATATTGTTAACAAAATCAGATACGGACTCCAAACACACCTTAGTCGGAGTTTGAATGTTATTGAAAAAGTTTGGCATATAAACACGTTTATTTTATCCAAAATATGGTATCTTGCACAAGTTCCTCCGATACCCAAACTTACAGCTCAACTAATTGAAAAGATTTTAGTGTTCCATTTATGGAAAGGTTTCGTATTTCGTATCGTCCGTTCTCAAAGCAAGTAGGTTTACACTTGATTAATGTAAACTCTGAAGGTGTTGCTCTATTTATAAACGATATATTATGCGCTGACCACTGTATAGAAACTTTAGTGTTCATATCTAACTATCCTTTTCCGTTGTATGTATCCAGTATGACTAGGTCTTTGAAAAAACTCACCACTACAGCCAACAAATTTTTGAAAGACACTAATATTGCGCCAAAACAAATAACAACCAAACTGATCTACAGCTATTTACAAGACCAAGTGAGATTATTACCGAATGTAAAATGTAAATTTCCTAATAAGAACTGAAAGAAGATTTGGTCATATTTTAAAACACCCATATACCATAAATTGGAAATGGGAAACATATACTCTAATTAATAGGATAATTATGACGGAAGAAAGAAAATACATGTATAACATTTTTCCAACTCCACAGTGCAAGACATAAGGGAATATTGATACAATTAGCCACAGACTGAAAAGATGTTCAGATATTACAAGAAGTATTTGGTTATGGGTTCAACAACTAAATAATGTGCAACGAAACAGAATACGAACCTGCGGATTGTTTTTGACATGAACTTACCACAGACTCCTCATTATTTTAGTGTATTATGGCTTTCCATGGGTTTTACATATTATATGCTGCAAATCAAAACAAAAACTTTACCAGACTTTATTAACGAACTTAAAAGGATGTATCTACAAACTGGTGTACATGTTAGGAAAAAAACTTCAAATTTTAGACTTGATTTTGAAAGAATAGTTGTTACTCCTTTGAATATGTGATTGTATGTTCTTTGTGACGTGTTAATTCTTAGTGCACCTGTAAAGTTCTGAAACTAACGAGTCTTACGGTAGGCATCATTAAGCCCGAGATTAAGATACAATTAAAATTTAAAGCTTTCCTAAATTAGCTTTTGTAGATTATTGTAAGGTTTACATTCATATTTTCCTTATTTCATTGTTGAAAATTATGTTTTAAAAACTTCAATCAATCAATCAATCAATGTAAGGGGAACATGGCGGTAAAGAGTTAATATCAGCAACTTTTGTTAAAAGCAGAGCATGAACTCTTGCAGTAATGTGTAAATTTTAAAAGGATTGTTTCTGTAAAATTCCAGATTATTTGCAATATATTATATAATAAATATAAATATATGATAAAAACAAACATATCAATTTCTACTTAAAAATATATAAGTTATAACGAGAAGAAACGTATAGGCCTAATTGACAAAATATAACAGGTGCAAGAAATTCAAGGTAATCAATGTCAACACATTAATTATATTCTTTGCAACACGATAAACACTTCAAATGTGACAAGATCATTTTACTTGACAAATATAAATATAATTATAAATATCGAAAGAGAAACTTGAAAATGAGCTTGTGAATGCTTAATGGAACTGTTTTGTTAGGTTCCTTTAAATATTGTTTTTTTAATAGAATTTATAATTAATGCGTAATATTTACTATGTGAGTTAGCATAAACCGTAGAGCTACGTCATTATAACCTAACAATGTTTATAATTACTCGTTTTATAAGTTCATTATGTGGGAAAGTTGTAAGAGTATAAAAGTACAACTACGTCCCAAAATTCTGTCATAATTAACAGCATTTGTTTTCCTTTGAAACGAAAAATCAATCATACGCTCTACAAGCAAAATTACCTCCGACAATGGAAGTAAATTTTAATATAATTCGTATTAGCAAATACCCTCTCCCTCGAGTGATCTGCCGGTATAGGCCTATATATTTTTTATTTCCGCTACTGTGTACCTTGTATCTTCGATCCACATCAAACTCTTTCCTCCAGCTAAACTCAATACTGTGAATGACTGAACAAATAATGTGAACAATATTAAAGGATTTTGAATAATTCTCCCCTCCTCATTTTAGCCAACACAATCCTATTATGAAATTATCAGCACCGGATATTTATTCCAATTACTAAATTTTTTTTAAAAACTTTATTTATTTTAGTCTTTTCCCTTGGAAGTAATAGTAATTTTGAATTACATTTCTCATATTTTCTCCATTCTCATCTACGTAATCTTCATTTTACAAACCTCTATACATGAATTTCTCACAATGAATCTACGTAACCAAATGGATGTTTACCTTAGCTATCAGTGAAATAATGAATTCTCTTTCAAAGAATAAGATTCTTTTATGTTAAAACTTTTTGGACGTAGTTATTCACAGTAACAAATATAAATGACACTATTAAACGCAGAATAAATATGGGAAATGCGTGTTATTATTCGGTTGAGAAGCTTTTGTCATCTACTCTTCTGTCAAAAAATCTGAAAGTTAGAATTTATAAAACAGTTATATTACCGGTTGTTCTGTATGGTTGTGAAACTTGGACTCTCACTTTGAGAGAGGAACAGAGATTAAGGGTGTTTGAGAATAAGGTTCTTAGAAAATATTTGGAGCTAAGAGGGATGAAGTTACAGGAGAATGGAGAAAGTTACACAACGCAGAACTGCACACATTGTATTTTTCACCTCACATAATTAGGAACATAAAATCCACACGTTTGAGATGGGCAGGACATGTAGCACGTATAGGCGAATCCAGAAATGCATATAGAGTGTTAGTTGGGAGACCGGAGGAAAAAAGACCTTTAGGGAGGCCGAGACGTAGATGGGGAGATAATATTAAAATGGATTTGAGGGAGGTGGGATATGATGGCAGAGACTGGATTAATCTTGCTCAGGATAGGGACCAATGGCGGACTTATGTGAGGGCGGCAATGAACCTCCGGGTTCCTTAAAAGCCAGTAAGAAAGTAAGTAAGTTGTTCACCAAAAACAGTTGAGACGACCGAACATAATGCTTGAAATGTATAATGGATAATTCAGTGCAAAGTTCCTCCTTGCAAAATTATACAAGAATATTTTTTACAAGGCTTTAACATGATTTGCATATTGTTATTCATGATTAGCTTGGATAACTAAAATATGATAATATCATGTGAATATGCAAAGTAGAATTCAGATATCACGAAAGCATTAAAAAACTATTAATTCAAAAATCATCTTAAAATTGAGCTCCAGTAGAATCCATAAATATATGTTAAACTGTAATTTGGGACCATAGGCGTAGATTGGAGGTTAGCGAGCGGGATTCATGCTGCAACACTGGGAGTGATGTTTTTCCCAACTCTAATCCGAATCTCAGATAATTCTACGAAGAATTCCCGTCACCACCAATTCCACCGACTCGAACCGATCGCGAATCTCATAAAGAGGAATTGAATAATCGATTAATGGAGGACAGAACTATTACCCACAAGCAAGAATATCTGTTTTTCGTCCTTCCAACAGATGGAAACAAAATTCTTCGCCGCTCTCGTGATAGGCCGAAATAATTCTTTGGATGAAAGAGGCCCATTTTATTTCTTTTTAGATTTGTTACGAATTTAATTATTTTTACTGAGATTGAAATATGTTCAATTATTTTTTTATATTCGAACATCGCCTGTTAATAGTAGAAAAAATCATCATATAGGCCTGCCTCTATATGGTTTAGTCCATCCGCTCCGATCGGTTTCCATATCATATTTTTTTTTTTAACTGAAACAGTCGAACTCCGTTATCACGAAATGCCCCCGGAAGCTAGTAATGCTTCGAGATATAAAAAATTCGAGATAAGCTGTAGAAAATATTTAAAAATGTCCAATATATATTACTTTTACAGCGACACAATTTTAGTAAGGAACTCGTTTAGTTATAGTGAAATTCACAACAGTTTAAATTCCTTAAAAATCCTAGTTCTACGTACGTACTTACTTACTTACAAATGGCTTTTAAGGAACCCGAAGGTTCATTGCCGCCCTCACATCAGCCCGCCATCGGTCCCTATCCTGTGCAAGATTAATCCAGTTTCTATCATCATATACCACCTCCCTCAAATCCATTTTAATATTATCCTCCCATCTACGTCTCAGCCTCCCTAAAGGTCTTTTTCCCTCCGGTCTCCCAACTAACACTCTATATGCATTTCTGGATTCGCCCATACGTGCTACATGCCCTGACCATCTCAAACGTCTGGATTTTAAGTTCCTAATTATGTCAGGTGAAGAATACAATGCGTGCAGTTCTGCGTTGTGTAACTTTCTCCATTCTCCTGTAACTTCATCCCGCTTAGCCCCAAATATTTTCCTAAGCACCTTATTCTCAAACACCCTTAACCTATGTTCCTCTCTCAGAGTGAGAGTCCAAGTTTCACAACCATACAGAACAACCGGTAATATAACTGTTTTATAAATTCTAACTTTCAGATTTTTTGACAACAGACTGGATGATAAGAGCTTCTCAACCGAATAATAACACGCATTTCCCATATTTATTCTGCGTTTAATTTCCTCCCGAGTATCATTTATATTTGCTCCAAGATATTTGAATTTTTCTACCTCTTCGAAGGATGAATCTCCAATTTTTATATTTCCATTTCGTACAATATTCTGATCACGAGACATAATCTTTTCGGGATTTACTTCCAAACCGATCGCTTTACTTGCTTCAAGTAAAATTTCCCTGTTTTCCCTAATCGCGTGTGTATTTTCTCCTAACATATTTACGTCATCTGCATAGACAAGAAGTTGATGTAACCCGTTCAATTCTAAACCCTGCCTGTTATCCTGAACTTTCCTAATGGCATATTCTAGAACGAAGTTAAAAAGTAAAGGTGATAGTGCATCTCCCTGCTTTAGCCCGCAGTGAATTGGAAGAGCATTAGATAGAAAATGGCCTATACGGACTCTGCTGTATGTTTCACTGAGACACATTTTAATTAATGGAACTAGTTTCTTGGGAATACCAAATTCAATAAGAATATCATATAATACTTCCCTCTTAACCGAGTCATATGCCTCTTTGAAATCTATGAATAACTGATGTACTGTACCCTTATACTCCCATTTTTTCTCCATTATATGTCGAATATAAAAAATCTGATCAAAAATCGATCTATTACGCCGAAAACCGCACTGATGATCCCCAATAATTTCATCTACGTACGGAGTTAAACTTCTCAAAAGAATATTGGACAAAATTTTGTACGATGTCAACAAAAGTGATATTCCTCGAATGTTACCACAGTTGGTTTTGTCCCCCTTTTTAAAAATAGGTACAATTATGGACTCCTTCCATTGTTCTGGTACAATATCCTTTTCCCAAATAGCAAATACAAGTTTATAAATTTCGTTATATAATGCATTTCCACCCTCTTGTATTAATTCTGCTGGAATTTGATCGATACCTGGAGACTTATAATTTTTCAGATTTTCTATCGCAATTTCGACTTCTGAAAGCGTGGGTTCGGGTATAAATGGCTCAGCAGTTTGTATTTCAATTTCGTCCCGATCATTTCTATTTGGCCTATGTACATTTAGTAGTTGCGCAAAATAGTTTTTCCATCTGTTTAGGATTGATGGAGAGTCTGCAAGCAAGTCACCATTCTCATCCTTGATCACGTTTGCCCTTGGCTGATGTCCGTTCTTAAATTCCTTTATAACCTTATATAAATCTCGAATGTTTTTATTCTTACTATTTGTTTCTACCTCATTCAGGTTTTCCGTCACGTAACCTCTCTTTTTATTCCTAAGTGTACGACTTGCTTCCCGTCTTTCATTGAAATAATTATCTCTCTTCTCCTCAACTGGATCCTGTAAGAATTTCAATTTTGCCTGTTTCCTTCTTTCTACTACCATGCAACAATCTTCATCAAACCACGGTTTCTTTTTCTTAGTTTCATAATAACCTATGCTCTGCTCAGCTGCAATTTTGATACTATCTCTGATATTTTCCCACACGCTATTAACATCTAATTCTTTCTCAACTTCGTCGGAACTTTCTAAAGTGGCAAACCAATTCGAAATTTCGACCTGATAATTTTGCTTAGCTTCCTCGTCCTTTAATTTCAAAATATTGAATTTAGTAATATTAACTTGTTGCTCTACTCGCTTGGCTATTGATAATCTTTCTCTTAATTCTCTAATCACCAAATAATGGTCAGAATTACAGTCTGAACCCCTGAAAGTTCGAATATCTACTATACTAGTATGTCTCCGTTTATCTATCAAGATGTGATCAATTTGGTTATGTGTCAATCCAACTTCCTGATATTTCATACCATTTCGTAAAGAATATTGTACGAAGTTTCTCAAAAATGACAAATTATATTATAATAAAATATAAAGCTAACATATAAATAAATATAAATTATCCGTACCAATTGCTGTACAGATCGGCATATATATCTGACGACCGAAATAAATCTATCTCAACCTATCTCTGCATAATCTTCAGACTATAAATCCACCTCTAAGAATATATACACTCTTTCATAATTAAAGGTGCAAATGAGCGAGCAGAAGGCAATGAAACAATACAAAAAATTCTAATAAAAGCTCCGGAAACCGATATATATATCGGAAACGACTGGTACACGGTTTTTTATTTGGTTACTTAACCATGCTGTATCAACTACTGAATTTAACGTTGATGGAATTGATGATAGCGAAATGGTATTTGGCGAGATGAGATTGAGGATTCGCCATAGATTGCCTGGCATTCGCCTTTCGGTTGGAGAAAACATAGGAAAAAACCCAACCAGGTAATCAGCCCAAGCGGGAATCGAACCCACTCCCAAACGCAACTCTGGAACAGCAGCAAAATTGCTACCGCCTTGACAACGTCAGTGGCTCTATGGAGTTTTATTATGTCTCGTCAATAGTTGCTCTGCGGTAACATAACACCCGATAACAACTTGAGGAAGAGAGCATTATAACATGTACTCAAAATGGTCACTGTTCATGATAAGACAAATATCAGAACGTTTCCTCATTAAAAATTGTACACGTTCGGATATACCTGGAGTGTCTCCATTGCGTTGACAATTAATAACACAGTATTTACGAAATTTGTTAACATTAATAACAGAGGTGGAATACACAAAACATTACAAATATCCTCAAAATAAAAAATTCAGAGGTTTGAAGTCGGGGGACTTGGGAGGCCATATCTTTAGTAAGCCATGGGCGATACACCTGTTGTGGAAGCTTGTGCGTAAGAACTCTCAAATGTTCAAATGAAAGTGAGTCGTTGCTCTCTCGTACATGTACCACAGCAGCTGCCTTTCCCAATGAGATAGTTAGCTTATGTTGAAAAAATGGAGATACGCACATCCATTTAGTCTGTAAAGTAAGGATGTTGCAAATGCAGATGTATTCGGTTGGTGGACACAGTGATCACATCATATGTGGGAAATGATTGGTTTCCGGACCTTCGTTTATTATAACTTTTGCTATTCTTTTAATTGTTCTGTAGTCATTACTGCAGTTTGTACTTATAATTATGAAACATCCTGTATTATTCACTTCTATATGTCCATCCTAGAGCATCCAGTAAGCTTAACAGATCAATCACGATCGTAGTGCTGTAAGGATTTCCTTGTAGACGAACAAAGAGCTAGCAATATGGTGTGTGGATAAGCTTCAGGGCTTCTACCGCGTTGTCTTGGTGTTATTGGCTGACGTTTCGACCGCTGTGTTGTGGCCATCTTCAGAGCAGTTGTTGGAACAACACACGGTCGAAACGTCAGCCAATAACACCAAGACAACGCGGTAGAAGCCCTGAAGCTTATCCACACACCATTTACACCAGCCGCGGAAGCCTACGCGAACACTTAGCTAGCAATATGCTTAGAAAACTTACAAGTCAAATGTGTACGGTTCAAACAGGAACTTACTGAATATCTGATAACTATAATATTAAAATATTTATTACAACTAAAATTAATAACGTATTGTTCAAGACATGGCTCAGCACAGACATCTCTGGGCGGCACTGTGCAATCCAAGTGATCACGAGCTAGGTTTGAAAGTTCACACACTTATCTCGTCTGTTTGATGTGAATATGTCGTGAAAGTAGTCCCAGTACTGGAATGCTATCCCAGAAATTCGACCGACATATTTTCATTATCCTATAGCCATTACTGCTGTTTGTACCTACAATTATTAAACATCCTGTATAAGTCACTTCTATGTAGGGGAAGGTGTTGTACCTTGGGTCATTTTTACATTTAATTTCTATTTTTACCATATTATGATTATTAGGTTTTCCAAATTATAAAATAAGTTGAAACTACTCTTTGAGATATCATTGGTAATCTTTATTTACGAATTTAATTACTCTGATAATTTTTATATTCAATTAAATGTATACAAGTATAATGGACCAAGGTACAACATGAGGTTGTACCTTGGGTCACATTATAGATTTAGCCTACAAGAAAAGAAACAAGAATACAAATTGTGGATAAACATAAATATGAATGCAAAGTGTAGGCTACATATCTAAAAATCACGAAACTTCTGGAATATAATAGGAAACAAATTAAAGATACAATTCCTTTGCAACATGTTCATGCAATAATGCATTTTAAGCAGATAACAAACACAAAATCGATCTACTTAACATCATAACTACTGAAATCAACTGCGAATTGTAGTTGGGAAGTTTGTCTCTTAGATTAACCTTGTTGGTAGGGAGGTGGTAGCCTCATGACTAAGCCACATGTCGCCAGCTTTTTTCTCGATTTTCCAGTTCTCTGGAATAGCCAAATTATTTTCATATATCCATACTGATATGCAAGTTTCAGAACTTCATTTCTATTTAGACCGTAATGTAGCTTTGCTGCCTGTTTCAAATACTCTACTAATTCAATCTCTTGTGGCAAAGTAAAGAATTTCTTCACATCATTGTTAGCTCTGTACACAAACTCATTTTCATTAGAATCCTGCATATTTTTTAAGTGCCTAGACAACGTAGTTTTCGAAATATCAACATTTTTTGCAGCAGTTTGCACTTTAGTTCCATTTGTTAACACATCTTTATAGCCATGCGAAGTGCTTCTACATCTACTTTTTCCCGCTTTTTTTCCATTCTTGCTTCTTGGCATGGTTCTATAAAATAAAAGTATGACGATATAATATTTCCAACATATTGAGCAATAAACTATATTAAATTAACTAATAATTTATAATGATTTGTACACTTCTGCTCATCATCAGTTCAATGTTGATCCTTGGGTCGACCCAAGGTACAACGCTTCAAGTGGACCGAGGTACAACTACTGCTCATTGTGAACTGAACATCATGTTTCAAAAGTTAGGTTATATTCTAACAGTAACCTAATATACCATTCGAACAAGAAAGAAACAAAGAGCTTACCTTACTATTGGAAATGTCTTGAATTATAACACAGCCCCGTAAAAAAAATAAAGAACACACTACAAACAAAATACTTTCTGAGATCAAAAACAAATTTCTTCACAAAGAAAGCAAACCACTGTATCTGAAGATCACCAAAGCTTTGAGAGAGGACTCTTGTGTACAAATATGTAACTTGATTGTAATACTTCACTTTTCAAAACAGAGACGGCAGAGAAATGATGAATGACCCAAGGTACAACTGACCCAAGGTACAACACCTTCCCCTATATATCCCTCTCAGTGCATCCAGTAAGCTTAATAGATCAATTAGCGATCGTA
Source organism: Periplaneta americana (assembly GCF_040183065.1). Lineage (NCBI taxonomy): Eukaryota > Metazoa > Arthropoda > Insecta > Blattodea > Blattidae > Periplaneta > Periplaneta americana. The sequence goes on along the minus strand of NC_091121.1, from coordinate 135,427,215 downwards.
GTGCTGAAAGGACTTACTTGTAGACGAAAAAAGAACTACCAATATGCTTGGAAAAACATAAAACTCTGATATGTAGGGTTCAAATAGCAACTTACTGAATATAATATTACTATAACATTGAAATATTTACTACTAAAACTAAAATTAATAACAGTATTGTCGGAGACATGGCTCAACACAGCCACCTCTGAGCGGAAGTATGCAACCCAATTGATCACGAGCCGAAGGTAGGAAGTGCACACATTTGTCGCGTCTTTTTGATGTGAATATGTCGTGGAGCTCGGTCCAATACTCAGATGCTAGCCCTCAAATTCGACCGACATAATTATTTTCAGGCGAGTTTTGTTGCGCCTATAATTTTTAAAGGAAATATTCCAATGAAGTGAACGGCAATCGACAGGAACAAATACAAATTTCAAAATTTTTGTTATAAATACTTAGACCCGATTGCATTTAACACATTCAGCAAAACTCACCAAGATCCTCCACTTCGCAAGGTAGTACCAACGTGTCACCAATCACAGCTCGGAATGTTTGGCCATGTGACAGGAATCGTGGCGCCATTGTTACATCCATTGAAACCCCTGCAATACAAAACACATAAATTATTATTATAATTTTATTCAGCCTATACAAAACAGTACCTAAAAAATATGAAATACCATCGTATCTCAACAATGATGTAGTATGAAACAGAAGAAAAGTTAAATACAACCAAATCCAGGATGAAGTCAAGATATTTAAAGGGGACTGCTGTTTTCTTAGTTCATTATGTAACGACACTATATCAACTACTGGATTATTTAGCGTTGATGGAGTTGGTGATAGCGAGATGGCATTTGGCGAGATGAGGCAAAGGATTCGGCATATATTACCCGGCATTCGGCTTACGGTTGAGAGGAATCTCGGAAAAATCCCAGCCCGGTAATCAGCCAAAGCGGGAATCGAACCCACGCCCGAGAGCAACTCCGGATCGGCAAGAAAGCGCCTCAACCGACTCAGCTACATTGTTACTGTAACAATATACATAAACAGAGTGGGTGAAGAAATAATAATGCTTAAATTGATCAGCAAGAGAAATAGATACTGGATGTGTCACTGGATGAGAAGAAACTGTCTAGTGAAGGATGCACTGTAATGAATTGTGAACGGGAGACAATTTCGAGGCAGAAGAAGATATCAGATCGTCGCCTGAATGCAAGAAGTAGGTAACTTTGATTTTTCACATTTTGTGACATCGCCTATTTACTTATTGCACTAAGGAATATGTCTTGTTTTCTTTTACCTATTTGTTATACTATTGGAAAATAGATGTCACTGGTATCGTTCGATCAGTTACCTAGATCCTGAATTACATTTTGTGCGATTTTTGCTATGCTATAAAAGAGGTAACTAAAAATCGCAAATTTCGAGTTACGTAGTTCTTGCATTCAGGCGACGAGATGATAGACAACATTAGGATATATGTGTTTTATGCAGAGACCAAGAGGAAGGCGGAAAATATTAAAGATTAGAGAATGCTGGGTTTGCAGTGAAAAACCTTACCATTGAGAAGAAATCTATGAAAGAATTAAGTACTTATTTTGCGTGATAGGCCTAATACCGTTAGTATGTCCGTTTGGCGATTTTTAATACGCATAATACGACAATTTTTTTTGCCTGTTGTAATTTATCTATCAAAGTACCCGCCATCGGTCCCTATCCTGAACAAGATTAATCCAGTCTCTACTATCATATTCCACCACCCTCCACTTTTATATTATACTTCCTTCTACGTCTCAATCTCCCCGAAGGTCTTTTTCCCTTCGGCCTTACAACTAACACTCTATATGCATTTCTGGATTCACCCATACGTGCTACACCCACTGCCCATCTCAAAAACGTCTGGACGTAGTGTTCATAATTAAGTTAAGTGAAAAATACAATGCGTGCGTTTTGCGTTCTGTGATTTTCTTCACTTTCCTATAACTTCATTCCTCTTAGCCCCAAATATTATCCTAAGTAACTTACTCCGGAACACTGGAAAGGAAATTGAACGCAGAATAAATATGGGAAATGGCTATTATGATTCGGTTGAGAAGGTTTTTGTCATTCAGTCTGCTTCCAAAAAAACTGAGAGTTACAATTTAAAAAACAGTTATACGCCTATTACTGATTGTTCTGCAGGGTTGTGAAACTTGCATTCTCACTTTGAGGGAAAACAGAGAATATGATACTAAGGGATATGCTACTGGAGCTAAATGACAGCTGTGAGCAGTGTGGGACGAAAATAAATTCAAACAAGACGAAGACCATGGTTGTCGCAAGAAAAATAAAGAAGGTAAACTTACAAATTCTAAATGATGCAGGAGAGCAAGTGAACAGCTTCAAACGACTTGGGATGTACTAAAAGCAGTAACTTAAGCTGGAGAGAGGAAGTCAAAAGGAGGACAACAATGGCAAATGAGCTTTTTAATAGAAAAAGGAGTATATTCTGCGAATTTCTGGAAAAAACAACTAAGGAAGAGAGTAGTGAAGTGGTTCGTGTGGAGTGTGCCATTGTATTGGGCAGAAACATGGACTTTACGACGAAGTGAAGAGAAGCGAGTAGAAGTATTTGAAATGTGGATATGGAGAAGGATGGAGCGTGTGAAGTGGAAAGACAGAATAAGAAATGAAAGTTGTGTTGGAAAGAGCGGGTGAAGTAAGAATGATGCTGATACTGATCAGAAAAAGAAAAAGGCACTGGTTAGTTCATTGGCTAAGAAGGAACTGCGTACTAAAGGATGCACTGGAAGGAATGATCAACGGCGGAAGAGTTCGGGGCAGAAGAAGATATCAGATGATAGACGATATTAAGATATGTGGATCGTATAAGAGGAAGGCAGAAAATAAGAAAGATTGGAGAATGCAGTGTTTGCAGTGAAATACCTGCCTATGGGCAGAACACCTGCGTATGTATGTATGTATGTATGTATGTATGTATGTATGTATGTATGTATGTATGTATGTATGTATGTTGTCCTTTTCTCCCAACGAAGGCAACAATCTTGATATCCAGTGTGGGTTGGACGCATATTTCTGTTACTTCGAGGTTGCAGCTTATGAGTTCTTCAATATGACGATGTATCTTTCATTCGTAATATACCGTAATTTGATACAATTTGCTTCTTCTGTTAATTTTCAATTTCTTTGTTGAATTATGTTACTTTTGATTACTTTTCTCTTAAATCTGAGGGAATAACGTCATCCAATTACTTACGTAATTTTGTATTAAATTTCTCCATCAGTTTTATTTTATTAGTTTTTAATTTTCTGAATTTTATCTTCTGATTCAGTCAAGATAAGCAGAATTTATGTATTTTTAATACGACACGTTTAATTGTCGACACCTTTTCTTGTTCAATGTCGTGGGCTACGAAAAAAAAAAACCCTTCATGTTTATTAACGTTTCTTGCAAGAACTAGAAGTTTATCTGGGCAATCACGCAGTCCTGCTTTTTGTACAACTATTATTTTGGTACTCGAACTGAGCACGTAAATTTCTTTGCAGTGTTGTAACTGATTTTGATTAATAGAACCATAACACGAATATTTTGTTATGTATGATATTGATGTTATCACGGAATATAAACTCGATATATCTTAAACATACCATCTATTAAAAGACGTTTATTTTTAATTCTGCCTCTTTCTGCTCTTGACACATAATGTATGAAAAATGTATAAACTTATAATATCAAAGTCAATTAATTTGTGAACTACGGTCACTGTAAACATCAATGGCAAAGTTGTGGAATATTACGGAAATGTGTGTTTAAGAAAACTCCTCAAGTTACGGAAAAAATATATTAGATTTATTGCAATGGTGCTCAAATATGTTTAACAAATTTGAATAAAGTGTTTCAGTTACACTTGCGGTAAATTCCTTCATCACTAATTTCTCTTAGACACTGGAGTGGCTCCTGCGTAAGTGTGGCTGCTGCAGGTATTTTTATTGATGTTTCACCTAATTTTGATCAAATGTGAAACTTCCATATTGTTCAAATGTAGTACCATCTCTGTAAGACACGTCACGTAGACTGACTTTGCTTAACCAATCATAAGCGAAGAGCATAATATAATAAATAGTATGTCACCGACGAACAGTAGATGGCGCTACTGTATGGTAGCCTAGTGTATAACAAGAGGGCGGATTTTAGCATATTTGCATGTTTTATTCCTTACTTTCAAATCGTATGTTACCATTATACAGAGACATCATTTTATTTTTACTAACATTTCTAATATTGACCTGGCTATACCTTTGGATTAACGGTTGAGAACCGGAAATACAGTTTGTTACCCCCTTTCACGACTGGAGTTCGATGATATTGGTGTAAAATACAAACAAATCAATTTACTAGGTACAGGAGGGAAGAAAAGAAGTTCAGCTATTTACGTAAACTAGTTTTTGAGTTCGTTAATTTTCATTAGATTTTTGTTCAATCAAAATACAGTAGGCCTACTGAATTAACAATAAGTGTTTTTACTCACGAACTGAGTTAACTATATGGACGTATTCATTATGCAGTGTATATTATATTGTCTACAGCACATTAGCGTACAATATAGAGAATGAAGTTAAATTGAAAAAAATAATTATAATATGGATATTTGAACACAATTTTGAAAATTGTGACCGTTCATTTCGATACGGGCTTCAGTTCTTTTGTGCACATTATCGCACTATAGACTATTGTACCTAATTCCAATTACCAGTTTCGTCCTTCGTACTAGTAACACATGTTGAAATACTAATTCTGTACTTACTCTATAAAAGACTACCTTACGTACTGTAAATTCAATCTTCACTTCTGCCAGATCCGAAAAGATAAATTACTCAGACATGCTATCTACTGTCCAAGTGGTATTGTCGAAAGATCGCAGAAAGGGGGAAATCACGTGATAATTACTTAACGAGATCATTATAATTAAGTTATTTTAAATAGATTTATAATATTACGTAGACGTCTAATTCCTAACAGAAATTAATGTTTTCAGAAAAGGGCTAAGACAGCCCAGCCACTAGCCTTTACAGCTGGGCGAGCAGAAGCGGGTGGGGGAAATCGGGATGCGACGTAGGCAAACGGACAACAGTACCTGTGCGAAAATATCATTCAATATTGAAACCTCTTTCGTCACTGGAAAACGCGAAATATTTCTGGAACGTACGATACTCACTAACTCAGTACTATTTACTATAACCGTAAGGCGACTTTGATTGCATACGCGGCCTTGATTCCGTGTGGTGGGAGGTTAAATATTGACTAGCAGAGGAGGTGGGAGTGAAGTACATTCAAAAACTTAGGTACAATACAAATTGAAGTAAAAATAAAATGATGTCCCTGTACAAATGCATTTAACATAATTTTAACGAAAGGCTAAGGCTTAATAGTGCATAGTATATAAGCACATTTAAGTGGTTAGTACATATTTCAGCTTTCAGAGTATACAAAAGTATATTTCGTTATATTTATTAGCAATGTGGTGCTTAAACTAGGGTTCCCAGACGTTCCGTAAAATACGGGATCGTCCCGTTTTTCGGTAATGCGTCCCGTTGTCCCGAGAAAAGTCTTCGGGACAGCTTTCCATCCCGTATTTTACAGTTCTAAACTGAGAAATAATGGAAAAGTTACAATGTCTTTTATATATTACAAATTACAAACACCGCACTTCATCATTGCATTGTATATGGGCTATTATGAAACAATTACTGTAAGTTATTAATGTCTCAAGGCGAGTGATGGGAACACCGAACGTTTAGATGAAGTCTGGGTGAATCGCTTTAAAAGTATTGAATGAGAACTCTCAAAATTTTAAGGGGATAGTGAGTTCATAATGTGTATCCCTGGAAGAAATGCGTGTACCGAAAGATTATTTTATTATATGAACGTTCCATGGACTGACGAGAAAAATAAATTGTCTGTAAAAACAGTAAACTTATTCTTCAGTCGGAATTGTGTGGTTTTTTGTTGAAATGACTCTTCAAAATAAACTATTGTTAAGTGAAATTAATTCTTCAGAGAAATATTTAAAGGCCGAGGCGGATTGATTTATAAGAACATTGTTACGCGGGTAGTGTATTTTGTAGCTATTTCTGTAATAACTTAGTATAAACAATTTCAAGGCAACTTACATAAAGAAGCTTAAACTTAAAGCAAATATGCTCCCTAACAATTTTGTTTACTATTTGTTTACTTACCCTTAAACCATGGTTTTTCTGAACCGACGCAAGCGACATGCAAGGCCCGCTGCGCAAAAATCCGGACTACATGAGAGATAGTGACTGATTTCTATAACTGCGAGGTACGCAGACCTCGCACCTTGCAGTTATAGAAACCACTCACTATCTCTCGTGTAGTCCGGATTTGTGAGCGGCGGGCCTCGCACTTCGCACTTCGCATGCGTCGGTTCAGTAATACCAAGACTATAATTAGTAAAATGTTTGTTTACTAAACTATACTACATACACAATTGTAAAGATTGGCATATTTGATGGATGCGCATACTAAACTTACTCAGTGATAACTGATAAGTTTCCCGTATTTTTGTCTGGGAACCCTAGCTTAAACCTAGATTAACAATACGGAAAATCGCAAAAATGGAATACAAAAGATATTCAGACACTGAAACACATTACAGTAGTTATATTTTATTTACTGCAATCTGGCAATATCCAGACAGTGCACTGTTGTCAGTAAATCATTTTGGACAAATCCTTGGCAATCAACGAAGTACTCAATTAATGAATTGCACTGCTGACACTCTGCAAATTTACAATAATGGGATGTTATGATGGATGAAAGTTTTGATTAAAAGAACAGTTATTCGAAACAAGAAGCCACCTTATTGTCTACTCCGCATGTGCATAAGATTTTGTCACTAGAACGCAGCAATGTGATTGGAGAAAAAGTTACAGAAAGTTTTCATAGGCTTCTCACTAAACTCGAATTTCGCCATCTGTCAACAATAATGTAGGCACGATAATGCAATTTTATGTCTTTTTTACGTGCCAACGTGACAAATCAGGATATTTCATTTTATTATAGTGAGAGGTCTTACAAACTCCGAGTGTATTGTATTTTAGAACAGCTTAGTTGCAGGAAAATCATTAATTTTAGATTAGTTTTATCAACGATGCCTAAAGGAAATGTACTATACTGCTAGAATAATACTGCTTTAGCAGAGGGTTGAAGGACACGCAACTCTAGCAACTGAAGGTGTTTCAATATTCTAATGTAGGGTTGCAGAACTGGAGAAGAGAGGGGTGGAAGCACGGGGAAAGAGTTCGTGCCCCCATTCACAAGGCCGGAGCCTTTAATGGCGTTTCTGTGACGTTTGGCAAACACTCTCCTCTCCTCTCCTCTCCTCTCCTCTCCTCTCCTCTCCTCTCCTCTCCTCTCCTCTCCTCTCCTCTCCTCTCCTCTCCTCTCCTCTCCTCTCCTCTCCACCGTACAATGACGCTAGGGTTGCAAGGAAGGGATGAGTTACGTGTTTCGGCTTGTGACGTGTGCTTCAAATGTAGCACAGCTTTGCATCCCTATTTTGCATGTGTAACAGATAAACCATCAATAATAGTAAATTGCTAATTTTTTTTACAATTTTAAAAGGTCATATGTTATTTTAGTTCATATATCGTGGTTTTTAAGTGCATATGTCCATACATATTTTGCTGTTTTTTTCAGTGCATATGAATCTGCCCCCTACTTATAACTACGTACTCCATTTGCTTATAAAGACGATGCTATCATGATCGTTGGATTTCTGTTGAGGTGTTTGCGGACTTTCTCTCTCCAAAAGCCTTCCACCTACTGACCTCAATGGCGACCAGAGGAGCGGCTTTCTTTGTACTATTATCAAAGATCATCGATTGGCAAAGTTATGATCGCGCAGCATTTGTGCATTTTAAGTTCTGGGAATATAATAAATAGCAGCTACATACCTCTGATCACGCTATCGTTATTTAGAAATGTCTGCCTCGAAACGAGTTACGTGCAGTAACTTAATCTCGTTGACAAATTGGCAATACTGAATTTGTTAATATCTTCACATACGTCGATATAATTTTGTTCATTTAACCTCAACACCAACATTGCTGAGCAAATTCTTTTTACGACCCCAGCAACAGCCAGAACATCGCTTTCAATTTCAGTGATTTGATCTGGAGATGAAAAGGTGTCTTCCTCAACATAGTTTGAACTGCAAGGCCTATAGCAAATTAATGCATTACTTTGGAACCGCAGTACCTCATTTGGTGAATCATTGGACTACGACTTGAAAGGTCCTACTCGGATTATTTTTGTCGTCATAATTGGAGGATAGCGCCGTGTGCACTCAGCCGCCAGTCAAACTGAGTATGCATTATTTTCGGAGGTAAATAGATGGCCGTAGGGTGCTGACTGTATCACCTTTTCCTGCCGAGATCAAGAATGCATGTCAGCTCTACCTCCATGATGCTATACGACTCTAGGAGTTACCTTTTCTTCTACATCCCTTCACAACTTCGCCAAACTCTTGCACAAGCACATAACATCTCAGGTTATGATGCACGCCCACTTTACTTGTGGATCGTTAATGTCAGGAAAATTATAGTAATGATTGAGATGTACACAAAGGATTAGTACGTAATTTTTAAAGTAACCCACTCTGTTGCGGTTCAAACAGAATTTCTTATTATAATAATTGTGGGGATTTCGAGATTGATTATTAGCAGGTGTGGGGAGGTCGACGCACGTAATTTGAGGAATATTTGTAAAAAAAATGTTAATTTCAATAGATAAGACAAAAATAATGCAATTCTATGGTAAATACACTATAAGATCAAAGATCATAATAGAAAATAAAATGTTGGAACAAATAACAAAATTGAAATACTTAGGATGTAATATCAGCTATAAATATCAAAATGATATGCAAATGAAAATACATTAATTTCATAGTATATGTGATACAATTAATAGAACACTCCAACAAAAACACGGAGATAAAAGAATAAAATGTTATAAAGTTATGGCCGCTCCTGTTCTTCTGTATGGGTCTGAAACGTGGGTTCCTACTCCGAAAGATATTAGCTGCTGAAATGAAATTTTACGTCAAGTCAAAGATTGCACAAGAATCGACCCTCCACTGATCAACGTAACTCAACATTATTACGCTGAGATCTACAATCAACCAAAGCACATTATCGTAATCTGGATTCCTTCCCATCAAGGTCTGCATGGAAATGAACAGGCCGATATGGTAGCAAAAGAAGCAACTCGTCTTCCTATACAGGATATGGACATTGACACTTGGAATAATCATATAGCCACTCACCTTAAAACAAAGTTAAATTATCTATGGTAATCCAATTGGTTTAAAACATCTACTAGCAAACTCCGGGAAATTAGAACTGCTTCCAGTTTATCCTATCCACCTAAACATCTATCACGAAGGAATCAAGTTCTCATCAATCGGCTACGTATTGGACATACTAAGCTCACACATGGTTATTTTCTAAGAAACCTCCTCCAGTTTATAACACTTGCAGTGAAACTCTTTCTAGTGAAGCACATCATCCAGGACTGTCCTCAATATAATCAGATATGACAACATCTAAAAATCCCCAAAGATATAGCAAGATCTCTTGGTTAACCTTCTTACTGCAATAGTGTCATAAAGTTTTTCAAGTTAACTGGATTGTTTGATAAAATTGTGTAATGTTTATGTAATGAATTAACTTTATAAATGTTATGTTATTGTTAAAACAAGTTTGTGTCGCGATATGACTTTTGTTACAAGTTAAAGCGACAATAAATAAATAAATAAATGAAGAAACAAAAGAATATACAAGTTACATAATGAAGATATCAGAAAAGAATTGGACATCTATTCTATGAATGATAAATTTTTGGACTACAGACATAAATGGAGACAACACGTATTACGAATGAACGAAAATAGGATCTCGAAAATGGCAATGGACTACATAAACCACACGGAAGAAGAGACCAGGGTCGACCTCGCAAGAGATGGAGTGATCTTTGAAGCCAGAACAGCCAGTGGAAATGCCTACGCCGTGAAGTGATGATGATGATGATGATGATGATTATTATTATTATTATTATTATTATTATTATTATTATTATTATTATTATTATTATTATTATTATTATTATTATAAGATCCTTTAATCACACATGTAATTTGACGAAAAATTCTTAACAGTTCCCTTTTTATTTTAGGAATAGACACAAAATATTTCAAAGCATATTTTGCAACATTTTACACGAAACAACAAGATTCTTCCCACTTCTCTCATACTTACAACCGACATATTGTTGTTGTTATTATTTCATTTCTTTGTTTTCTGTTTCTGAATTACAAATATTAACTTTTTAACTTTGTCTGTAACTTTATTTTTGTTTTAAATACTGAATTAAAATTGGCTTGTTTTCCTAGTCATATTATTGGCGTATTTGACCAGCTCAATTCTATGTAGTGTTCGACGGCTATATTGTCCCACCCATAGTACCACTCTTAGCCGACGTTTACGCAATGCGGTACGAATTTTTTCACCTCGTTGATGTCTAGCATTTCTATGTAAGTTTGAGCGAGAAACTGTTATAAAAGTAGACAAAATGCAAAACGTTCGGTTGAGGTTTATGAAGCTGAGTGCTATGCTTGACACGCGTTCTTGGTGTTCTCCGTCAGCCTAGCTTGAGCCTACATTTCTGTAGAGTAATTCGAATAGCTGTCTATATAATTTTCAAGAAGATTCGATGAACAGTTAGGTTAATTTTTAATTAGAAACTCAAAGAAGTTGAAAGCAAAGCATGTCCAACGTCTTAAAATTTCAGATACGCCAACCTAAATAAATAACGTACCTATTTACTTTTTTCGTATTTGCTTTCTCGATAGGTTACACCGGGCATGTCCTTTAGTGAGTTGCGATCATTCAGCACCGTAAGATGTAATGCTTCCTCCCTCAATCCCTCTTACTACCCCATGCATAACAATGGAACGATAGTATCAGTGGCGCTTGTACATTCGCAATGTCTATATGGAAGTCATCTTATTCCGTGTCGATTGTGAACAATAGAAACTTCCATTCGCAATGGGAGGACAAATTTTAGTTTCTGAGTACGGTATGAAAGAAAACCGATATAAAACGACATTACTACGTGTTAGTACCAATGTTCTGATTTAAAGGATAAGCTCCACCTAAATTATTATTATTATTATTATTATTATTATTATTATTATTATTATTATTATTATTATTATTACTGTTCCTTTGCTAGATTCCTTGGAATCTATGTATGCGTCGAACTCTAAGTTTGATTAACATTGTGAAGTCAAAATACAATATACTCATATTGGACAAGAACATTTTGACACAATTACGTGTGGTTTTATCAGATATAACACCAGATTTTCAAACTGTTTTTGCCCGAGTCGATGAAGAAGGTTGCTTATTAAAAACATAGCCTACATAAAACATTTCCTTTACATTTAATTATTACAGATTGAATTGTTCTAACGACACCACAATCTCCAGATATTAATCCCATACAATATTTAAGAGATTCTAGAAAAAAAGAAACAGAAAGGGTTAATATCAAATAATGACGACTTAAAACGTCAGCTGAAGTAAGAATGGGACAGTAATTCGCCTTCTGTGACTGCAAAACAGTCGAATTACTTCCCACGTGACTAAAGTTTTTATAAAGCTGAAGGGTATTCAACAAAATATTAACCTGTAAATTATAGTTTTTATCTCTGGACACTCTACTCCCATGTTATTGATACTATTAAACTCTTCCAGTACTTTTGACTCCATATTTCTCTAAGACTGTTCCTTTATTTTTACTTTCATAATTTTTAGTTTCATATTTTATCAATTTCTTTGACTGAATTAACAGTAAAATTTTAGTGTTCATCTAATTTCACTGATTTTTTAAAATTGTATATTGTGTCATTACAAAATTGCATGTATTTTCTCGAAATTCGTGGTGTATCAACATCTTTGACATTAACATGTATTTTGTAGGAGTTAAAGGGAACTTAGAATAATAACGGCAGGTCTCAAGCGATCTCGTTTTCTGAAATGTACTCAGTTTCTGGAATCTGTAGAGTAAGTACACTCTTTTAGGTGGATCCGATGTCAAGGGAATGCGCGGAGTCTATTATTGCGGGATTGTGTTGCAGGCTGCATCGGCTCACTGCCGCTAAGGGGTAAAATGCGTGTAACAGAAGGTGAGGGGTAGTGTGGAATTTTGGACAGTAGTTTTCAAGCAATGCTTTCTCCCAGTCATTGGACTGGCTCCCTCCGCTTACAGCAGTAGTGTCAAAGTTGTAAGCTCCGAAACCGGTTGTGTGCTAGAGACGTCCAGTCGGAGCGTGAACTTGCTTATGTCTGTGGAAGCACCGGAGCACATAACGAGTTATAATGGAGCGCTCCGCTCCGTTTAGGCTGTGTCTGACAACGCTGGCTTACAGTACCATTTGCGTAAGGACTTGTTTCGTCTCCTATTCTCTACAGATTCCAGGAATGGAGTTTAGATGTACCAGTCTGTACTCGTGCCATTTACCTTTCATAAGGTGAAGTATATCATATTAATTGGATTATGCCACATTGAAAATTAGTCCTTTGTGAGAAAAAAAAATGTTTCTCAATAAATAAATGGCATATCCCGAGTGTATGGGCTTTTGTTTGCGTAAATGATAAGTTCATGATGTTGTAGTCAATAAGATGTCGTCCACTAACACTTTTACTGGACATTAATGTTTTTTCCCGTTGAATTTACTTAATGAATATTAAAGATTTAGACTCAGTTACATATAGATTATTCGTACTAGGATATATAAATAAATAAAACCCCATTATCCCATTTTAAAAATTCCTGTTTAACTAAACAGCAGAAAAACAGACGACCTACTAACGACAAAGGCTCAAGATTTTGCAGATAAACTTTAAGCACTATATTTAACAGATCCTGAAAAATGAAGTTTTAATATTAAGAATTCGTAGAGCTTTCAAAACATACATAAAATGTAATTTTTCTCAAAATGTACTTTGTTTGGGATCTGGTATTATTATTCTGAGCTCCTGAATCGGGCGCACTAGGGCTTCATATAATGCAAACAATTTTTTTTTAGAAATTTAATGATGTAAATGGGGTAAAGGTTGGTAATATTGTGATATGAGTAATATTTTGATAGTTATTTTTGAGAATTTATTACAATTTTACTGAGCAAGAGGAATATTGGTTTTTTACAAGTTTATGCACAAAACCCGTCCTTCTGTCGCTCAGTAAAATTGTAATAAATTCTCAAAAAGTACCATCACAATATTACTCGTATCACAATATTACCAACCTTTACCCTAAATATGTAAGAACTGCATTATCAAATCCGATCTATTCAATATAACATATTTTACGGTACGCAAATACTTTTGCGGAATCGAAGAGTTAGTTAAGTACATTTTTTAAATTTTCCCATTAACAGATTAAAATGTATAACAATAATGAAGCTAGTAAATATATGGATTCTTAATTGAATTTTTTTTATATCTGGACATTGCTTCAATAGAATACGCTTCATTTAATTTTAATCAAGGGAAAAAAGGTCTGCTTTTACCGTTACCTACTCAGTCGCTATCACTAATAATATCGAACTCCCTCGAAACAAGAAATGTCAGTCACAATTAATATTAATCACCGACACTCCAATCCTTCCAGAAAGGACATGTTACTGTCGTAGAGAAAATATTAATTACTGGTCAGGGGCATCCATGATGTAGGATCTTATTCTTCAGTAGAACACAACAAATTGACTCGCCATCTATAATGATCCATAAACGAGGATGACAATTAATGTACTTTTACGAAAGAAAAATAATCTTTGGCCACTTTAAGGGTCAACAATACTTAACCCCACGACAAGAAGGAAGAACATGGAGGGGTGTTTTATGACTAATCACGTGATATAATCTCGATCAAGAGACTGCTTTTCGCTCCCTGTTCATCCCTTCAAGCTATTATCATCAGAGGCAGATGCCATTTTCAGGATTCCCAACTCTACAAATAACATTCATTTCCGGACGAACGTCAATATATAGTGATCAATGAGTCCTGACGCTGGTCCAATACTTTCAGGAAGAATGGTTCAACTCCAGTTCGATCAAGCGAAAGTAGGAGTCAATTTTACAATCACACGATGAGAACGCGCCTCTTCCTCCATTTTGTGAAGTTATCACATTGCATGTTGAAGCATTTATCAGAGTGCCACATCCTCATAGGTACCGTATTAGAGACAAAATATTATGAAACAGAAGGACCAAAAATTTGGCCAAAAACAAAAATTGCGTCTCTCAATACATTGTACAGAATCATACCTTTATGCGATTACAATAGGCTTTGTTTCCTAAGCATAAGATAGCAATGCATTTCTATCTAGATATCAGTTATGTATTCAATATTTAACAATATAAAGACAACGATAATAATAATAGTAATAATAATAATAATAATAATAATAATAATAACAATAATAATAATAATAATAATAATAATAAAATGGAACAACGACTGACAATGTATTTATATTACAACTTTTTTGAAAATAGAAAGGAAATCAATATTCAAACGCATATTGCTTTTACTGACTTTGAGAAAGCATTCGACCATGTAAATAGGAGCTTATTATGGACAGTTATGAAAGGTCATGCTTGTCCATGACATTTAATTAACTGAATAAAAAGTTTATATAGCAACTGCATAGGTGGAGTTATGGAGTGGCGTGGGAGGGGCTGCCCCCCCTCAACTTGTCTGAACTCTTTTTTTTTTTCCTATTAACGTTAGAAAATGTTGAATTCAAAAGACCTGTTTTGCTTTTGTTTATGATTAAATTTTTGTGCTTAAATTGATGAATTAATGTCTTCAGATCATGTGTCTGGACTATAATATTTATTTTAAATTTCTGAATGTATAAGAATTCCTATACCTCACTTGAGGAATGGAAGCGCTGTAATGTTTCTTTTGTAACAGAATGTATTCATGTGTTGAAAGTCTGCAGGTGTTCAGGCCGCCACTAGGAGATGTACTATATAAATAATAAACTGCACATAAAAGTGTTCCCGATAGGCCTATTATATGTAAACGTAAAGACGAGATTAAATAAAATAATTAGAATTTACATTTCATATGATATCTTCAAGAATGTAAGCTTCATATAAAATTAGCACTGTTACGTAGTTTTATTGATGTATGCATGTGTTTCTGTACGAGAGAGAAAAAGAGGGAGATTGTTTTAAGTTATGCCCTATTGTAATTTGTAATAGAACAGGAGTTCAAGTCCTAAACATCGCGGATATGGATGTAATACTATAAGAAACATGCCCCCACGAAAATACTTTTATTAAATGATCATATGCCGATATACTATACAAAGGTCAAGCTATAACAGGGGAGGGGCTAAATGATGTCCCCCATAACCTCGTTATATGGGGATTCTATGGTTTTGCTTTGCCCCCCAAGAGAACGGTTCTCTCTTCGGCTATGAGCAACTGAAAGATAATAATAAATACAGGGAAGAAAAAAATTGGAGGGATTTTTATAAACGAGGGAGTAAAACAAGTGTGTACGGTGTCGTCTACTCATTTCAATATCTGTACTGAAGACATTATGAGAAAATGAAAAAAAAAAAAAAAAAATTGTACACTCAGGGATAAAGTTAAACGAGAATACGAGTTTGAATGTCTTATTATATGCTGACGATGTAGTAATAATTTAAAATAATGAAGATGATCTACAGATATCTTTATTTAACCTTAACAACATATGTGCATTGTATAATTTTAAAACTTCACTGAAAGAAACTAAAATAACAACATTTTGGGGGAAATTATTAATACACTCAAAAATTACACTGGAAGGTCATAATTTAGAAGTGAAAAGTTTTAACTACCGAGTGTCCCAAATTGATGTATACACATTTTGAAACACTATTTCTCAGAAACGATTTTTCCGATTTTGTATTTCTTAAGCCCGTACATGTACAAAATGGCCTCCTTCCGCCACAGTACACTTCCAACAACGACGAGAGCGACACACCAACTGGATTGTTGTTAATGGAATATCATTACAGGCATGTTCAATTTGAACTCTCAGTTCCTCCAGTGTTTATGGGTTTGTGGCGTACACTGTGTCCTTTAGAGCTCCCCATAAGTAGAAGTCTGGAGGGGTTAAATCCGGAGATGGAGGCGGGAACTCCGCAGCACTCCCTCTTCGTCCTATCCATTTCTAATTGATCGAGAAAGTTCCTCACATTGATATGAAATTGAGCTGGAGCCCCGTCTTGTTGAAAGCAAAACCCATTATCATTCTCAAAGAGGTCATTAAGACGTGGAATCGCGGTTTCCAACATTTGCAGGTATTTCTCACTCGTGACAGTCCCTTCGAAGAAGTACGGCCCAATTATTCCTCTGGAAGACAGACCACACCATACTGTTACTCCTGGAAGATTGACGGCCTTTTCTTTTGTGGGTTTTCGTTACCCCCAGTACACACAACTGTGCCAGATAATTGTGCCATTAAGTTTAAATGTGGCTTCATCTGACCAAACAATTAAGTCCTGAAAATCTTCTCTTTCATCACACATGTCCAAGGACCACTTTCAAAATTCCGGTCGCCTATCTGGGTCGTCCTCATTTAGTGCGTGGACAAATCTCGGAATGTAAGTCTTCCATTTTGAGCTCGCAAAATTCGATGAACAACGGATTTGCTGATATAATCTCACGAGAACATTGCCTCATTGACTTCTTTGGGGATTGTGCAAAAGCCTGCATAACTGCATCAACACTCTCGTTATCGGTGGAACTTCTCTTTCTTCCGCACCGCCCTTTCAACATATCTTGCACCGTTCCGTCGACTTCAAACTTGTCTTGGATTCTTGTGATAGTTAACCTTGTTGGTGGTTATGTTCCAAATTCAACCTTCCAACGTCGTTGAACCTCAAATACAATCTGCACTTTCCAATAACACTTCAGTATCCACTTATGTTCCTGGAACAACAATTTCACCGTCTGTTTGTTTATAAACAGATGAACATGTTTCCGTGCTTTCCACTGCCTTCCGAATCATAAACCGCAAAAATCGTAATTCTATCTCATTCCTTTGCTGTGAAATAGTATTTCAAAGAGTGTATACATCAATTTGGGACACTCCATATCTAGGTTGCGAAATAAATATAAAAAATGAAACGAAAGATGATGTTGACAAAAAAGTATCAAAATTCCAATTGATATGCGCCACCATTCATCGATCACTGAAAAATAAAAGAAGGGAAGCAACTAGAATGACGTTCTACAAAACGATGGCTACACTTGTCGTGTCCTCTTAGGCCTATATGGTTGAGAAACATTGGTTAATTTTAAGAGTATTCTTAACTGTGTACAAAGTACTGAAATGACTTTTTTCAAGTAAAATAAAAGCATTTTAAGAGTATTCTTAACTATGTACAAAGTACTGAAGTGACTTTTTTCAAGTAAAAGAAAAGCATTTTAAGAGTATTCTTAACTGTGTGCAAAGTACTGAAGTGACTTTTTTCAAGTAAAATAAAAGCATCCACAAGATTAGATCACAGAAAGAAAGAATGAAGACATACGGAAAGAACTACAGATGTATAGTCTTAATAACAAAATAAAGGAATATCGCGAGAATTGGTTTCAGCACATGAACAGAATGCCGGACACAAGACTACCCAAAATAATGTTTCAATCCCAAGCAACAGAGACCAGGATCGTGGAACGGCCGCAGAGACGTTGGAAGGAAAAACTGTGAAGCCGGAACAGGCGAATGCGCCTATCCCGTGAATTGGAGAAGAAGAAAGTGGAACAAATAGATTAACACCGCTATCTGCATGATCTAAAACCTAATTAAATTAACATGAGTGTATAACGGGACATTCTAATATGAAGTGGCAAAAATAAGAGAATGTAAATATTATAAAATTCGAGACAATGATGCAAAGATTTTTGTGGTTATTCATGTAGCCTATATAAACAACTTCTTAAAAATAAAATAAAAAAGAAGTGAACAAATAACTGGAATATGTTGGTCTCTAAATAAGAGCACAATCTATGTGGTGCAACCGTGCAACATCCGACGATATGATCACATATCACCGTCCTTCGCAAATATTTCGTGGCTTAGACTTAAAGAACGTAGAACTTTACACTCTTTGAATTTACTCTTTCGAATTCTGCACACTTCAACACCAAATTACCTTTTGCCTCGTTTCTCTTAACTATACTCTAACCACGACGTAAATACCAGATCACTTATCTATGGCTCGTTAGTATACCTTTTCATAGAACATCTCGTTATTCATCATCTTTTAAAGTATCCACCTCGCGACAATGGAATTCCTTGTCACAAAATATTAGGGGCTACAAGACAATAAACACTTTTAAAAACAGCTTAAAATCTTAGCATTTCACTCAAATCATACTGACGTAATCTATCACTGACTACATTGTTACTCCTTCCTTTAGACATGCTTCCTGATAGTGCTGTATTTTCAAAATTGTCTCATAATAATCTCTTTCTATTATCTAACATTATTTGAAATATATTAACATTCTATGTATTTTAGCTTAATTCTGCTACATAGTTTGTATTTCAGTGTTTAATTAATAGTTCATAGTATTTTGTTGTTTAATTCGTAAATAACTCTTGTATACATGTAACTCTTATCTAAATCAAATTGTTGAATTTTTTGTAAGTTCATACATATGTATGTATACTTTTTGCTGGTTGAGTGGAAGAGAAGGCCTTACGCCCTTAACTCGGAGAGCTAAAATAAATCATTATTATTATTGTTATATTATTATTATTATTATTATTATTATATTATTATTATAGGCTACCAACTATAATTAGCATTCTAGGAAGTAGCTATTACAAAAAGGGTCACTGAAAATCTTTTTAACATTCGCACTTGAATACATTACAAAAACAATTTTAGGAGCTGGCTAATATATTATTATTATTTTTGTATCTATCAGCGTAAGAACTTGATTTATTTTCAGTTATTGTTTGTTTCGTAATAATAATAATAATAATAATAATAATAACAATAATAACAATAATAATAATAATAATAATAATAATAATAATAATAATAATAATAATAATAATAATAAAGTAATATCCTAATAATAATTAATAATAATGATAATAATAAAGCAATATCCTAATAATAATTAATAATAATAATAATAATAATAATAATAATAATAATAATAATATAGGGCAATTGACACCTTGTTTACATTCATGTAGTAGTAAACAGATCCTCTTCTGAATTTTGGATCAACTGTATACTGGAGTTCTTTATACTGAACCGAACATTCTGAATAGAGATATTTTAACAGGAACGGCCTCTAAATGACACTACAGAAAGCATAACATGATATAGAGATCAAGTTAAAGGAGAACTAAAAAGTTTCTCTCTTGATACAGTAATTAGTAGAGTTCATTAAAATCACGAAGCGTTTCGTAAATAATTCGGTGCTTTTCTGCAAATCACGCTGCATGTTATGAATCAATACCAGCCCTCTTCTGAGATACAGTTTCCGCTATATCATTAACGATTCACCCAAAATTCTCGAAAATAGTGGTTCTAAATCCCTACTTGCGCATATATTGTATTAATTCTGTACGATAAAGATTCGAAATACTACCATTTATTATCGTTACCAATATCATCCTGTTGTTACCATGACTGCTATCGTTAGCTTAGTAACTATCTTATCATAGTTATGAAATCCGCCATTATCTTCTTTCAAAGTAATTCATGATAGCGAAATGATATTCTACATCATATATGTAATAGATTGCTCATCCCTATGTTAAAATCGGCAGCACTTAAAGAGAACAACCGCCAGGATCGCCACCCATCCGCTGTAAACGAACACGAGATGGCAGTACAGTCGCTAATGCAATTCAAATGGGAGTTATAACGTGACTCCTTATGTAACAATAGACGGCAGCACAGTAACCTGACAAAAGTTGTTACCTACAAAGTCTATAAGGCCGAGCAATCTGGGTATATATGATCTAGGAGGATATTTAGAAAATGTCATTCTGAGGATTCGTTATGGATTGCCTGATATTAGCCTTACAGTCAGAAAAAATCTCAGAAACACCTCATCAGTATAACAGCCCAATTAGGACTCCAACCTATAAGTGTAGTTTCGACCTCGCTAACATACGTAGTTCTATCACCTTACAATTATCGGTAGTATCTTCAAGTACTACACAAGTTTGTTTCTCCCCCAACCGCAACAGCCATTTTGTTTAATCGGATTGATCTATAATTTTATGTAATAGATAATTAGCTACCGATACACATTTTCATGCGTTATCCAATTTTCGCCTTCTATACAGCTTCCACCAGAAGTTTAAGGACACCTCCTATAAAATACATGTTCACTTTTGTCTTTATATATATCAAAATCCCTAATGTTTATACAGAGACCAAATTCCTGTCAAAATTGAGTTTTTTTTTTTACTGTAAATGCAATCTCTCTATCTTTGAAACTGTGGATTATACAGGGTGATTCACGAGGATTTACGTCCCCTTACGGAGCTTATTTCCGAAGATATTCAGAGCAAAAAAGCCATATAAACATTTGTCTTAATCTAAATATTTTCAGAATTACACTAATTTGAAGTTGTTTGTAAAATACCATTACTCTTTAATTTTAAGGGTAAAAGAATATTACAGATAAAGAATTAACTATTCAGGAGTATCATTTCTTTAATTATCTAGTATTCTGAAGCTAAAAATGTGTTATGAATTCCATAGTTGCTTCGTACAGAATATCTATTAATTTGAAAAAAATTCGTTCCGGCACTGGGGATCGAACCCGAGACCCCTCAGCTGTACGCGCTGAGCGCTCTTTCTATTCAATGAGGATGGCGAGACCTCATAAGAATATGTATATGTATATATCGCACACAATTTTTGTTTCGATTTTCAATTACAAAATTACATTTTCTTACGAATTTATCACAATTGTTACAATTCACGCCACTCTTATAAATCTTTAAGATTGTACATTAGGAGGCATAATTAAAATGTAACGAATCGAGTTCCTAAAGTCGTATGATTTGTAATAATTTTTATGATAAGTACGTAAGAATGATGTCATTTTTAGTTAAAAATTGAAAAATAAAATATGCACAAAGCAATTAACAACACATTTTCGCTTCAGAACACTAGCCAATTAAAGAAATGTTACTTCTGAATAGTTCATTCTCTATTTGTAATATCTTTTTAACCTTGAAATTAAAGAAAATAGGATTTTATTAACAAATTAAAATTAATGTAACTTTGAAAATATTGAGATTAGGACAAATGTTTATACAACATTTTTTGCTCAGAATGTCTTCGGAAATAAGCTCCGTAAGTGACGGTAAATCCTCGTGAATCACCCTTTTCTTTTATGAAAACTTATGGAAAAATTACATTTTTGTAGGAAAAAAATTAATCACTAAAGAAAGGGTTTACTTAGATCAGTTAATTTTTGGATAGAGTTGGAAAAATGTGAAAGGTTCTTTTGCAATTATTACTTTTAATTTTAAAATCTGTGACAGCGCGTTCACGCATTATAATCCACATATTTCTTCTTTTTCCTAAAGGAAAAATGGTAATTTTCTAAAATTCTGTTGTGTTTGAAATTCGTAACAAATTGACCTTGGACCGCCATTATCACTTACATCATGGCATTGGTAATTGGTAACACTGGTCAATCAGCTTATTCCCTCCATTTGTAGCGATCAGCTGTGGAGTTTGCTACAAGTGTTGGAAGGTTGGTTTTCGTCCTTGAAAAACTGACAATGAGTCGAAATTCAGCGTGTGTGCACGTGACGTGGTAGATTATTGGGGTGTGGAAGAATGAACATGAGCATGTAATATATTTGGCTTTGTCTGTTGTGTTCATAAACAAATAAAATAAAGAGAAATATAAAATGACTAGAGGTAATATCTAACTCTATCCCAAAGTTCATTAATCTAAATACACACATTCTGGAGTAATTATTTTTTTCTGACACAATATTTGATTTGTCAGTAAGTTCTTATAAGGGAAATGTTGTATATTCCACATTTCATAGGACAGAGAGATTGAGTTTGCAGTAAAAAATTTCATTTTTCACAGGAATTTGATCTCTGTAAAAACTTCTGGGGTTTTGACATAAGTATAAGGACAAAAGTAAAACATCTCTTTTAAAGAGATGTATTTAAACTTTTGGAAGAAGCTGTACTTGTCCACAGTATTATTTTAAAATAAAGTATTGTCTTTTTCCACGTTTTATAAATTTATTGTCTTTCAATTTCCAGCACCAGTCTTCGAAATCTTATCCATTAGCGCGGTCCATCGGAATTCTTGTAAAGATTAAAAATAAACATTTGGCATTTACATGTAACTGAACTTCTACTCACAAGATCAGTATGGCGAAACATAAAGGTTAAAACAACATCATCATAAAACGTAACAAATTGAAATAAAACAAACGAAATTTGAAAATTGCTAAATAAACGGTGCAAAAACAAGTTGAAATCGAGATTCACATCAGCCTGATGAAAATGCAGCTACAACCACAAAACCACAGCTATTGACTCTGTAAGTCCTATCTCAGGCTTGTCATTCTCTGTACCAGAAATATTCAACGCGATTCCTAAAATTCTGAACTTCGCTCTCAGTAATCGAATCCTATTACGATCCTCATCTGTCTCATCTTTAACGGCTATAATAATATATCATCATATCATCATCATCATCATCATCATCATCATCATCCCATTCGAGAAGGTTCAAGTTTCTACAAACATATTTAGAGATATACAGATTACTTTTCTTGTATGGAGCACATCTAGGTCAGAAAGCATGGGTAGACATAACTGCTCGTTTAGAGAAGCCAACATACTCTGGTAGGAACGATCATGATTTTAAAATCAAATGTAGGAAACAGAAAACGGATGTACATAAATTCTCAATTTTAAATAGAACTATGAATGATTGGAATGACCTACCTGCAGTGATCTTTGAGGGCTGTCCTTCCTTAAGGAGATTCAAGAATAACTTAAAAAGTTGTGTATAAAGTGTAAATTAAAATTAAAGTGACATGTATTTTTTTAGGTGACATGTTTTTACTTAGCCTGACGAGTTATTCCCTTCGTTTGAATTGTAAATTATTTAAAAATAGCTTCTCAGAGGGTCTTAGACTAGAAATGTTTAGTTTAAATGTAGTTCTGTTTATAAGTATGAATAAGGGTGTAATTGTTTGTCCTATTTGAACTGTTGTGGTGAGTCAGTGAATAGTTTCGGTCAGTGATAATTTATAGTGTAAATGAAATGTGTTATATAGTATCAGTGCAATGTGTTCTAAAGTGTGAGTGAAATGTGTCATAGTGTCAGTACAGTGAATGAGATGAGAGTAAAGTGAAAGATTACTATCAGTACCAATGTGAAACTTATGTAAGACCTATGCATATGTAGGTTGTATTGTAAAATTACGTTCACTTACTAATTAGGTTATTTTATGTATTATTATTAATTGTAATTATTGTGTATTATTTGTATTATGTATTGAAATTTTATTGTGTGTACCACTGCCACCGGGTGTTTGCCGGCTTGCAGTGTAAATAAATACATACAAAACTATTTATACTAAACCGAGATATGATTTTTGTCAAGGATAGCGTAATAAAATCAACTTCAACGAAATCACTTCTCGAGACAGGCCTATTTTCAATCTAGGAACTGTTATAATTTATTAATTTAATGTTCGAACGAATTTCAATATTTGCACAAACTGTACAATATAAAGTGTGATACGATACAGTGTTTTCCCATCTATTTTTGAGTTGGTGTTAAGGACATGTTTACACAATACTGTATTTCAACCCTATCAGCTATTTCACCGAATCGGTACAAACTGTAGCTAGTGTTCACTCGTTTCGACTTTTATACCGTATTGTGACGCATTCGCTAGCTCAGAAGATGAACGTGAATATGTACTGGTATCGTCTTCATCTTGCTGTCAATAGGAGATATTGGCCTAGCTGGAGATGCTATCACTCACAGATGTACCAATTGAGGAGAGATGAATTGGTATTTTAAAATTATTTTTGAATGTTGATGTCCACTTTTAACTACCTGTTAAGAAGAATGGAAGAGGATTTGACAAAACAAAACTATGAGAAGAAGTATTAGTCCTGAAGAAAATTAGCCATCTGCGTAAGATGAGTTCTTTTCAATTTATTTTATCATTATTTCTACTAGGGTTTTCAACAATTCCGTGTTCATTTCATCCATTATTAAGTATTACGAATGTAACTGTAGTAACAACACAAGTGTGTGAAAGTGAGCTTTATCGACTGGACGACGGTTGCTTTGCTCGTGTGAACGTACGACTTACTTACAATACATGCGCCACTGACGACGTAATCTTTTTTTTTTTTTCCTTTTTAACGTATCGTGTCTTTCGGTTTGTAGTGACAAGACTGAATGTCGTCAGCGACCGATTCGGTGATTTGACCGTACACGGTTTAGAGCTGTTTCGTGAGAACATTCACATATAAAATGTTTTGCCACTGTGTCGTGTGAATCCGATCTGATCAATTTGAAACAACAAGTAATGGCGATGGAGAAAGGAATTAAATAAATATATTTTTTTAATTGGTTCTATTTTCGTAAAATTTACACTTGGTCTAAAGTAGAACCTCTGACTGTAACAGATTAGTTAACTGTATTCCTTAAATACAAGTGTACTGCTATATGTATTATCTTCATATGTGTTTAAGTTACCTACAGTATATAAGGAATATGAAATTGAATTATTTCTGCCATACTTTTCTATGTGTAAACAGTTTTAAAACTTCTATAGCAACAAATAATGTAATAAATCCTTGTGATTATTATAAACAATACAGCAGAACACACCGCCATGACACAACAGTGCACGATGTCTTTCGCTTGCAAATTCCCGCCCTATAAAAGAACCAATCAGATTCACTGATGGCGGCCGATGGAGATAAACCTCTGCAAGCTGATGGAACCGGTGCGACAGCATGGAACATCAGTGACGTCATCGTTGAAATTCGGAACATCATGATGCCATCAGATTGCTCAGCGCTGAGATTCGGAATACGGGATTTAAGTAGATTTGACCATTCTCGGACTTCATTGCAAGCTCGTCCTCGAATGGTAAATATCCTAACTATTACTTACCTCCCTTGCAGTATAAATAACTATTTTATTGGTTATTTAACGACGCTGTATCAACTATTAGGTTTTTAGCGTCGATGGGATTGGTCATAGCAAGAAGGTATTTGGCGAGATGAGGCCGAGGACATTCGCCTTATTGTTGGGGAATATCTCGGAGAAAACCCAACCAGGTAATAAGTCAAGCGGGAAACGAACGCGCGCCCGAGCGGAATCCTGGACCGGCAGACAATCGCCTTAGCCGACTGAGCTACGTCAGTGGCTAGTAAATAACATAAATCGACGTGTTTCCACTTATATAAATAAAAACATTTGTGTATGTTGTAGCGAGTGGAATATCCCTCTCATTTTTTTTTTTCACCGAAGTGAGACAAGTCATATTTCCGAAACGCTGTGATGTTTTTATTTCATCAGAAATAGAAAAATTGAATGCAAATCGCTTCTGATTTCAATTGAATCATAATCTCCCTCTTAAATGCGAAGACCATTAAAACATTATTTACTACATCATATATTCAACTGAAATGATAATTATTTACTAATTTGTACGTTAACATTAGCTAAGTAATTAATGATTTACGCGTATAACATGAATAACACAGTTCTTGTGTTGAAAATTGAAATTTAGACTCATGAGCAGCTCGGAGCGTGCGACCGGCTTCAGATGACTTCGCCAATCAAGATAAAGTAATAATAATCTGCTTAATTAATGCGTACTGCGCATTCACAGTTTATTGGATTTTTCTAATTGTATTTTTCATTCCTTGTAACTTTTAGATTCTATGTAACACAGTAAATTATATCAACGCTTCAACTTTTGATCTCATTAACGAGCGAAAAAGTCGGATCAGCTGCCACGGCCCCTTGCTATCGCCTGGCGAAACTTTAATTATACAGCTTTCTTAAACAACGTACTGCTCTGCATAACATAACTATATTTATATTCATGTATTTTATAGAAACAAAACTACTACAACTGAAATGCCATACTCTATTTTCTTTAAGCATATTTCTTAAAACATATCGATTTTTCTTATTAATTTTTATACAAATCTTCTTCCTCTTTTTCATTTTTACATCAATTTATCATCTATGTATCTAACAAGGAATACTCGCCTAGTGATAATGGATTTTCACGACTGTTTCCTCCCATACGTTCCATTTGCAATAAGGAACTTCACTATAAATTTCTACATCCGGAAAGAATCTAGTTTTCTAGATATGATGCACTATTTAAAGGATGTAATTGATATTTGTTATTGAAGTGTTGTATCAGTGAAGAAGTGTGTTGTATAAGTGAAGTATGTTTATGTCAGTGAAGCTTTACAGTTTATTGTATAGTGGCAGTGCAAAGTATTTGAACAGTGATATGTTTTTGAAGTGTTAGTGAAATCAGGATAGAATCACTGAAATGTGTTGTAGTTCCTGTGCAGTGAGTGAATTGTCAGCGAAATGAATGTAGTGCTGAAAGGTACTTGCGCAGGTATGAACATATCATACTAGTGGGTTTTAGTTCGAAATTAGAGTTAAGATACAAATTAGATTTACTTTAAATGTTATTTTAAGTGATCGTGCTTCATTTAATTTAGGATCCTCTCTATTATTATTATTATTATTATTATTATTATTATTATTATTATTATTATCATTATCATATTATTATTAATTTCTTATTAATTGTATTTTTATTAATTGCGTTTATTGTCATTATTTAGTGTAATTAGTTACCACTGCCACCAGGTATATACCCATTTAAAGTGTGAATACACACATACATACATACATACATACATACATACATACATACATACATACATACATACATACATACATACATACATACATGATTTTTTCAAAATGTTCAATCCAGAATTGTAACAGCTAATTCGAACAGTGCTATGTGCTAGACATAAGCTATCAGACATTAATCTCATCTAATTGCACAGATACTATAAAAGTTTCATTAAATAATATAAGTTATGACAATTAGGCTACATATCAGAGGACATAATATTCATTAAATTGACTATAGAATAGTCTATGAAGAAACGTAAGCTTACCTGAAATTACTCACTGTACTGACCACAGTAGTAGAAATCGTTTTAAAAATGCTCAGAATGGTGATCGTAGTGGTAATGTTGGTGGTGGAGGTGGTATTGGTAGTGGTATTGGAAGTAGTACTATTATCTGTAGTGGGAGTAGAAGCTGTACTATTATTTGTAGAGGTAGTAGAAGTTGTAATACTAGCTTATCAGTATAACAGCAAAACTACGAATTCCATCCTAAAACATAATTTCAAAACGAAAAAGCAAATTTTATTTTAGAAAACAGTAGTGGTCGAATAATTTACCTTGTTGCTTAGTACTATAGGACACTGTTAACCTACTGGATCGTGATCAGAGCAGGAAGTAAACGTTTCACTCGCTTCGAAGGGTGTTTTAATATTAAACGTTTGTATTCCAGCTCAGACGATATTAAGCGACCTCAAAGGAATTCCATAATAGCACAGCTGTACGTGGTTGTTTTAACGCGCAGAGATATCTAGAAGGAATAACGCAATAATGAAAGGAAACAGACCAATTATATGCAGTAACTTTGTACTTTACGTACAGATATTCGACCATTAGGATTGGCCTTTTCTTTGTTCCTGGCTGTATACTATTACCATAAAAACAGATATTAATAGTTTAGAAGTAGCACTATCAAGCAGTTTATTGAATCGTCACCATCGTAATTATTTTAAATGCCAGCATTGAAGGAAAGACATAGGCAGTAATAAAGTCAAAATGTAAAACGTAAATTCAGGATGTTGAAAATTATGTGAACGCTAGAAAGAACAGTTCAATTTCAACATCATCCACTGACTCATAAGGAATGTTCATCAAGTTGAAAATGGATTTTCACGATTTTTCCCCCATATGTTCCATTTGAAATAAGAAATCTCCCTATAAATTTCTACATCCGGAGAAGGCCTATCCTTCGAGATATGTTTTTTTCAAAATAATCGCTTGACACTTATAAGTCTCGTATCTCTATTGCTATCGTGAAGAAGAAAATGTTTAAGGCTTCAAATGTTTATGTATTGCCCTCAAAATCATAGAAGCTTATGAAAACTGATCTCTTCAAGTTGTTTCATGAAGTACACTTTCCATCTGTCAATGATTATATCATTCGATTTGTAGACTCGTCAACCCGTTACCGAGGTAGACAGGCTGTAGAAAGAATAACGGTGTAAGTGTTACCAATTCCAGAGCACACAGCTCCGATGTCAGCATCTTGTCGTTTATGGCTGTAGGCCTTGGAAGAATTTCACTCGTAAGTTCTCTGATAGTAATTTCATTGACATAATGATCTGATAAGCAGGTACAATAATAACGAAATAATATTTGTATTTGATTACCTCTAATTACTTATTTTTAATATAGATAATAAGTGAGCGCATCATGACTTCATTATACAAACAAATAGTGGGGTCCCGGTGGGGGGAGAGACGAACGTTTTCGCCATAAATGACATCATGAGGTCCCATGTTAAGTGATAAACGCTAAATGAATATCTTTAGTATGGTCTGTTGTAATTTTAAGGGTTCATTTATATAACCTGTTATTTGTAGTGTATATATTTTAATAGTTTGTAATTAATAATTTAGTGTTCCAATGTGCAATCTTGCATATGTATGGGGAGAGTCAAAAAGTAACCTTAATAATTATTTTATTAATTGAATATGTACAATAAGACTACAAACAATCACTTTTCAATATAGTTCCCAGTACGTTCAATGCAAGTGTTCCTGTTATACTATGTTGAAAGTGATGAAGTGTTTGCAGTCTTATTGTACATATTCAATTAATAAAACAATTGTTAAGGTTACTTCTGACTCTCCCTCGTATGTATGAGAATAATCTTGAGAACCAGATATACTAAATAGGCCTATGTTCATTTAGCGCTCACCACCTGATGCCATTTACGGCAAAAACCTTCCCCCCCCACACCGGGGCTCCACTATTAGTTTGTATAATTAAGTCATTATGTGTTGACTTATTATCAATATTAAAGGTAAGTAATTAGACGGAACCATATACAAATATTATTTCGTTGTTATTCTCTGGTAATGTTTAGTTACTTGGTACTTCCATCAGAGAGATAATGTGATAAAATTGCAGTCCTTAACATATAATCCAAGAAGTGAATGTAGTATTTGTGGACCTTGAAAAGACGTTTGACAGAATGGATTGGAATAAACAGGTGTGGATCCTAAAGAAAATTGGCGTGTATTGGAAACAGAAGTGGCTGTTCAGTAACCTTCATATGAAACAACTAGTAAAAATCAGAATAGGAGAAGAAATGTCAGAAGGAAGTGCAAGAGGAAGAGGAATACAAGGATGCCCTTTATTACCTACCCTGTTCAAAATATACTAGGAGGATTTAGTGAAAAACTGTTTTCAGAACATGAGAGGAGTGATAGTAGGAGGAAGAAGAATAAAGTGTATAAGACTTGATATGGCGTTGATAGCAGGAGAGGCGATGATACTAAAGGTTATGCTACTCGAGTTAATTGATAGCTGTGAGTAATATGGAATGAAGATATATACCGACAAGACGACCATGGACATGGGAAGAAAAGTAAAAAAGGTAAACTTGCGAATTATAAATGAGGTAGTACAGCAAGTGGACAGCTTCAAATACTTGGGGTGTACTGTAACCAGTAACATGAGCTGCAGCCAGGAAGTCAAAGGGAGGATAACAATGGCAAAGGTAGCTTTCAATAGAAAAAGGAGCATTTTCTGCGGACTTCTGGAAAAAGAACTAAGGAAGAGACTAGTGAAGTGATTTCTGTAGAATGTAGCATTTTATGGAGCAGAAACATGGACATTACGACGAAGGAAGAAAAGCGACTAGAAGCATTTGAAATGTGGATATGAAGAAAGATGGAGCGTATGAAGTGGACAGACAGAATAAGAAACGAAACTGTGTTGGAAAGAGTGGATCAAGAAAGAATGATGCTGAAACTGATCAGAAAGAGGAAAAGGAATTGGCTGGGTAACTAGTTGAGAAGAAACTGCCTTCTGAAGAATGCACTAGAAGGAATGGTGAACGGGAGAAGAGTTCGGGGAGAAGAAGATATCAGATGGTAGACGACATTAAAATATATGGAATATGAAGAGACAAAGAGGGTGGCAGAAATTAGGAAAGACTGGAGAATGCTGAGTTTGCAGTGAAAGACCTGCCCTTGAAAAATATGAATGAAAAATAAATAGTGTTTCCTTTTTATTTAAAAATGTAATACTTACTGTTTTTGCATTTGAAGGTAAGGTTTTGTTTTGGAAAGATGTCAGAATCCGATTCTTCAAGCTTTATTAGCTAAAATACGCAGTCCCCATCTTACAGAGTCTGTCAACGTTAAACAATTATATGCCAATATTAATACAATTTCTAAATACAGTCAAAAACAGGATAATGTTTGTGGTTCGACCTTTGATTTTGTGCAAAATTTGCCGCTGCCTAATATTTCTGTACAGAACATTTTTTGAGACAGTTATGAGTCAATGTGTTTGGCATACATAGTCAAGAAAATTAATCTCTCACATTTTTATGTATATCATGAAGGTAAAGCACACAAAGGTGCAAATGACGTATACTCATTTCTGTTTCATTACATCCAGGTGCGTATTCCACAGAATGTAACTGAGCTGCATCTGTTCTGTGACGGGTGCGTCGGTCAAAATAAAACAACACAATGTTCCGCTTTTGTATATCCACGGTATCAACAAAGAGATTCCAAAGTGAAGACATTACTTTCCAATAAGAGGTCACAGTTTCCTGACAAACGACAGGGACTGTAAAGGAACTGATAAAACGTTATGTTAGGGTCTACGTACCTGAGGACTATGTTGCTATGATTAAAAAGGCGTCATGTAAGTTCTCAGTAGAAACTATTGATCCTGTGCCTGCACTGGACTATAAGGATGGTGACCTGTTTATTACAAGAAGCCTTTATCTCTGAGTCAAGTATGGGAAAAATTCCCAAGGAACATAAAATTAATTTTTCCGTTTGTAAGTGGATGGCGCTTGAATACAACTCAAGCTGCCCTGGTCAAGTGAAAACTGAGCAGTTCTTCGATGGTTCGGGCACAGGGAAAAAAGGTATTAGAAAATCCTTAAGGTTAAGAAGCATATTCCAGATGAGTATACAGAGTTTTACGATGAACTTCAGAAATGGTCAACAGAAGAAGGAAAAGAAGTTGAAAATGATCAGAAGGACTAAAAACAAAACAAAAAAAGAAAACTTTTCAATCTATCTTCAATCCGAAGTACATATATGTACAATTTCATCAGAGTTCACTCTTGTTCTAAATAAAATACAGCTATATATTATGAAAATAGTACACAAGTGCTGTCATTTTTTTGTATATTGATATATTAAACAATGTATGTAATTAGAACATTATTTGCTAAAAATATATTTTAGTAATTATAAAATGTGAACATTTATTGCAAAAAGGTCATGAGCCATTAATTTTTAAAATGTATTTTATACGAAACAAAATTTAAATGAAAAATATATAATGCAATATTTTCCTCGGTAACAATCATTGCCAGTCGTATGAGAATTAAAAATTAGGTAGTTTATACTGTAGGTAATTTTATCTTTCTCCTATAAAATTTCAATTTTTTGACTCCTGACCTGTTTGAAATGACCGATTCATTTATATTTAACGGATAAGCCATCTGTTGGGATGGATATTGAATATTCGGGACAGGGTTCAAATTCTATCGCCCAAAAATTTCTTAAGTTTAATATTAAAGTTTCTTTATTCATGTGTTATTGTTACAACTTTCATTAATTGAATGGCGTCTCTACCTCTCAATACTGCAGTTATTTTCTAATAACAGTGTTATTATTTGATCAATATTGTATGTTTATTCATAATATGACATTGAGCATAACTTTAATAAATTATATAACAATCTTAACATCCCTACTGGTCCATCGTTGTGGAATAACGGTTAGCATGTGTGACCGTAAAACTAGCGGGGCAGGTTTCAAATCCTGCTTGGGACAAGTTACCTGGTTGGGGTTTTTAAGGGGTTTTTCCTTAACCCATTAAGAGCAAACGCTGGGTAATTTTCGGCGCTGGACTATGAATTCATTTCGTTGGCATTTACCTTCGTTTCATTCAAATAATTTATAAGGAACATATCACAGCCATAACCAAAATACAGAAGAATTCAACCTGCGCAGAACACATCATAAACTCCAATTACAACTACATAAATATAGACAGTGACATGAAAATACTACACATCCAGCCAAAAAACCAGACACTTGGCACTCTACAACTATATTAAATTTACAAACATACAAAAACACACCCCCCCATCACATCCTGAACATTTAACTCAATTTCAAAACACACATCCTCTTTGACACAATGATGAACACACCCCACCACAACAAGAAACCAGAAGACAGAGCGGGATTTTCACTAGATTTTGGGCAATGAAGAAGAACACTTCGAAACTCGTCAGTCAGGTAATTTTCTAAAAATTAACACAGTAAGGAAGTCGAAAAGTTAATCAGTAAAAAAAAAAAAAAAAAAAAAAAAAGTCCCTGTTCCATGCCACAACCTGAAGGGTTGTCTTTTGTTCGCGTTACTGTATGCAGGTAAAGGACGAGTGACATCCATTGGCATTTTCTGGAACTAAGGACGTCATGTTCTGTTTATAACTATTTCTAATTTTATTAAGTTGGGAAATATTTTTTTTTTTCCACTTTACACTCATAACGTGAAACAAAATTAATTGAAACTTACTTTGTATGAATCGCAAGAAGTTCGAGCTTTATGCAAAATGTGTGAATTTCGCTTCAAATTGAACTTTGCGCTATAATTCTCGAAAATAAGGTCATATTTCACTAACTACAATCATATGATTTTTAAAAATATCTTCAATTGCTTCAATTCGCATTTATTGTTTGTGCGAAAAAAGAGTGCCTCTAATTGTGACTTTCAAATAAAGACTTAGTCTGAGTCTCAGAATGCTGAACTCCTATAATAGTAATAAGGACCTTCGTATGTTAATTAGACTAAATACACACTAATCTCTGAATGTTATGCGTAACTACGTCGATAAATACAGTCTGTTACTAGAATGATAACCTGCATGGGATCTGTCAAATGCTACGTAATCTATAACATTGATTTCACCAGTTGGTCCTTCATACGCTATTCCCATTTATTTTCAGATTTAATTAATTTAATTTCAAATCAAAATATTTTATCATTCCACAACAACCCCGGGGAATTTTTGTGTTTTATTCCCTGAAAAAGGATTTATCATTTCAATTCAGGATTTTTAGGATCACACAGCTACAAAACAATTGCTGCATAGGTCTCATTTTGTATTTTTTCACAAGCTATAGTTCATATTCTGCTAACGAAACCACAAACGTATTGGCTTACTTTAGAGAAAAGTATGTAAATCTGGCACCATTTTGTCACAGAACTGGTAGCACTAGTAGTTTTTTTAACAGCGGTTTGACCTGCACACAGGTTATTCATTGCCGGATTCAACGTGAGGTAAAATGGCGTACAAGTATTTCCTGAAGCTCTCTCTTCAGCATACTTTTACGTGGCGTAAATAAAAAAACAAGAACCTCCGGTAGAAATTCAGCTGTCTTACCAAAGCTTTATACAATGTTGTTACTTAGGCTTTACCAATGAACGCTAAATTTAAAATAATTTATAAACAGAGATAAAAAAGATATCAAAAGTCACAGATAATTAATGACAATTTATGGTGTCTAAGAGCAGAAGATGTTGCTTCATCGCAATATTAAAATATTGTATTTTGTGGGGAACTAATGGCAACGACGCAATAGGTTTAAGAAAATGCAGACGCTTCAGATCCATGTCTCTCATATCATTAAGAAAATGAGGAAAATATTATTCAATATGCTCATAAATACTTCATGTGTCGAAACTTAAAATTGTATTATATAGACAAGAATTGAGGAACACTCAATTTATCTATACAATAAGATGTTGCTTCATCGTAATATTAAAGTATTATATTTTGTGGGGAATTAAATGGCAACGACGCAATATATTTAAGAAAATTCAGTAAGTTTCAGATTCATGTCTCTTATATCATTAAGAAAATGAGGGAAATATATTCACAGTATGCAAATAAATATTTCATGTGCCGAAACTTATTTATAGAAGAATTGATGAGCACACTCAATTTATCTGTACAATAACGTGAATAATGTTATTTTATTTAATAACAGTGTTGTACTCGTCAAATACGTAATAAACCATATAAAATATTTTTCTATAATTAAATCCCGAACTTTTAAAATACAATAATTAATGAGACATAACGATTGAAATATTTTTACATTCTCACAATTTTGAAACATTTTTTTTTCCGTTATCAATTAAATATTCCATATATTAATCTCATGTTTCAATATTTTCACAATCTTATGAGTTTTATACAATTCTTTTGATCTACAATTCTTGAAATTAATACGATACAGTAGTATATTTTCATAACCTATGTAATTAAGTTTTTAATTCTTATGTTACAAACAGTTTGTCAAAAATACAAAGATAGTACGTACTGTTTATAAAAATAAGTAGGACTTATTTAGAATTAAATTTTAAATTGAATCATGATATATTTTTATTAAACGCCAGGAATCCGATAGAGGAGATCTCGAGCCTCAGAACAGTTCAGAAAGCCTATTCTAGCAGATGCAAAAGAAATACAATAATATAGGAAAGAAATCTTAGTTCCTATATAACCATATAATGTTGGTAATTTCAAGAAACATATCAATTTACAAACACCGTTCACTGAAAACAAAGAAGCAATTTCGTAGCCGTATTCTTTGTGTGTGTACTGCAATTGACATACCGGTACTGATAAGCTTACAGCGTAATATTTCCCTTCATAAAACTACGATTTGTAATCGTGTTCATTTAAAATTTAATTTTTAACGAATTTGCAGTAACTCTTGAGTTTTATGAATATCAAATAACTGCTCCAGGAAATTAAATTACAGCTTAGAACCCTCCAAACTTCATACCATTTGATATAGACGATATACATAAGTAATTAACTTCGTTGTAATTTAGCTGATGGGGGATTACATAGCATTTTAAAGTGATGTATATCATAAGATACTGAAATTATATCTATATTTTAGATAACATTTTCAAGGGTCAAATAGACACACCTACCGCCAGTGGCCAGAGCTGAGATATGGTCAGTATGTGTTGCAGAGGTGACCTTTATGTGACTGAAATTGATGAGTTACACTTGATAAGTCTGAAAGCTAAATCCAAGAAGAAAGAGTAATCAATTCAAAAGCGTTTGAGGAGAATAATTAATACCGTACAAATGGCTCTTACAAAGAAGAATATAAAAGGTGTGATTACCTAAGACTCATATGTAATAATAATAATAGCAAATATCTTTCATGATAAGTAGTAAAAGTTGAGATTTATCTTTATTATGAATTAATAATTAGGAACTTTGTTACAGGGAATTCTCATTTCGAGGTTTCTTTTAGGAAATGAAGTCTCTGTAATAAAAGGAATTTGATGGGTCACTGGCTGAGAAGAAACTGCCTACTTAAGGATGCACTGGAAGGAATGGTGAACGGGAGAAGAGTTCGGGGTAGCAGAAGATATCAGATGATAGACGACATTAAGATATATGGATCATACAAGGAAACAACGAGGAAGGCAGAAAATAAGAAAGACTGGAGAAAGCTGAGTTTGCAGTGAAAAACCTGCCCTTGGACAGAACAATAAATAAATAAATTAATAGTATTCATTCATTAGGAACTTTCTTTTAAGGGGAGGCAGAGGTGAAATTTTCGAACAAAACTGAAGAAAAATTGAAAATTTGGTTTTTACCATTTGTATTATCTTTATTTTTATATTCCGATGTTAGTTTTTGATTTTGTGCCCTTAAAAGTATGAAATCAAAACCAAGAGAACTGTATTACTATATTATTCCCATAATAAACTAATACTTATCATTATTTATATACCTTCTCTGAACATATAAATAAAAAGAAATATTGAAAATGTCTTACAATATGGTGCATGGAGCATTTTATATCAAACGATATAAAGTTTTATAAAATTATTAATATTTACAGAACTATTGTACTTAGAAAGTTGAAACTTGGTATGTCCATTACTAATAACATACTTAGTATCCATGATAAATTTCAAACAAATCGGATAAATATTGTGGATTTTGAAATATTCACCTCTGCCTCCCCTTAAGATATAATGTTGTTTAGAAATAAAGTGTATTAGGAAAGTTGTTTTTTGAAAAAATAAACTTTAGGAAATCGCTGTTCTTTAATATAAGCGTTCTATAAGGAACGATTGTATACAATTTCAACTCAATGACTAAATATTTTCATTTTGTATCAACATAGTATGCACTACATAAAATTAAGTGCAAATGATGTTCTTAAAACATACAAAAAGAAAGATACTGATTTAGAATTGTGTATAGGCCTTGTAAGATTACTATATTACTGACAAATCTTTTATACAGTACAACGATTTGGTGTATGTAGAAAGTACTAACGAATTTAAACATTCTTAACTTATGAGAAAGGCGACTGACCTGAAGATTTTACGGAGATAATGTTGCTTTCAATACCGAAGAAAAATAATGTCATGAAATGTAAAGAGTTCAGGACTATCAGCCTCATATCACTCTCGGCGAAGATTCTCCTGCTAATACTGAATTGACGTTTATATCCTAAGGTGGAAAGACAGTTGGAAGAAGAGCAGTTCGGCTTCATGAAGGAAAAAGGTACAAGAGATGCAATTTGACTGCTATGAACAATCAGTGAAAGATATCTAGAGAAGAAGAAAGAAGTGTGTACAGTATTTGTGAAACTATACAGGTCGTTTTACAGAGTTGATTAGAATCCTAAAGAAAATTGATGTGGATTGGAAAGAGAGAAGGCTGATCAGTAATCTTTATTTGAAACAACGAACCAAAGTCAGAATGGGAGAAAAAAGTCTGAAGAAAGTGAAAAAGGAAGATGAGTACGTCAAAGATCCCATTTATCACCTATCCTGTTCAACACCTACTTGGGGCATTTAATGAAGAAGTGTTTCCAGACCATGGAAGGAGTGATAGTAGGAAGAAGAATAAAGTGCATAAAATTTGTGGATGATATGGCGTTGTTAGTAGAAGAGGAGATGATACTAAGGGATAAGGTAGTGGAGCTAAATGATAGCTGTGAGCAGTATGGGATGAAAATAAATGCCAACAAGACGAAGACCATGGTCATAGGAAGAAAAGTAAAGAATGCAAATCTAGTCTTTCAGGTAAAGCTCCCTGTAAAGCAGATTTCAATAATTTCAAGGGAAAAATTGTTCCGGGATCAATACCCAGCCCCGGAACAATTTTTCCCTTGAAATTATTGAGAAGTAAAGAAGATAAACTTGCGAATTCTAAATGAGTCAGAAGAGCAAGTGGACAGTTTCAAATACTTGGGGTCTACTGTATGCAGTAACATGAGCTGCTGCCAGGAAGTCAAGAGGAGGATAGCAATGGCAAAGGTAGCTTTCAAAAGAAAAATAAGTATCTTCTGCGGACCTCTGGAAAAAGAAGTAAGGAACAGACTAGTCAAGTGCTTTGTTTGGGATGTAGCATTGTATGGAGCAGAAACATGGACATTACAACGAAGAAAGAGAAGGGAGTAGAAGTATTTGAAATGTGAATATGAGAAGAACGGAGCGTATGAAATGGACAGACAGAATAAGAAATGAAGCTGTGTTGCAAAGAGAGAGTGAAAGAAGAATAGCGCTGAAACTGATCAGGAAGAGGAAAAGGAATTGGCTGATCAATGGCTGAGAAGAAACTGCCTACTGGAGGATGCACTGAAAGGAATGGTGAAAGGGTGAAGAGTTCGAGGCTGAAAAATATATTAAATAATAGATGATATTAAGATATATGGGTCATATGCTGAAACTAAGAGGAAAGCAGAAATTAGGGAAGGTCGGAAAATGCTGGGTTTCCGTGAAAGACCTACTCTAGGGCAGAACACTATGAATGAATGAACCCATGCATATTCTAAAATAATGTTATAGAAAACATCGAACTTTTAAGAGTAATTATACATAATAATGCAGATGAAAATTCATTGGATAATAATCTACCATCTTATAGATCGAGAAACGAAAACAACCGAACACAATGAAATTCTGACAAGAACTAACAATAAAATTATTAAGCGAAACTGGTGGTAAGAGAGAATCGAGCAAGAAGAGGAGGGATTCGACACATGGTTTTGCCGGTGGCAGTTACACAAGTATCGAGCAGGGAGAGAAGTAGATCTATGTAACAATATTCAACATTTACTGAAGCATGTTAGTGAGGTTCGATGTTCACTAGGGAATGTGGATTGTATTATAAATACCCAACTTTCACTACTCCTTTCAGGGAATTTGAATCGTCACCTGGGATAGTGAAACGGTTGGTGCAGAGTCTTATATTATTCCAAGGGATTTTAAAATAAAGAATAATATGACTACTGTGGATGTAGACAGTTTATGAGCCATACAATTACGTACGACAATGTATTTTGTCTGAATCTGTGGCAGAGGTCCTCTGTGAAGTCATAAATTCAAAACAGCTGATATTACAAACACATCTCATTCATATGTTTCTCTGTTGCTTGTTTCAGGTGGTTCTGCGACAGTTATCTTAATAAAACCATTTTAGTTCCTAATAATATAATAGGGGATAAAATATTATTATACATTTTTATATATTTCGCCGTTAATGCGATATAGCTCAATGTGTGAGAATTAATTTAATAACCATGAAGGAAGGGTTCAGTCGTAAAACATGGTAATTAACATTTTGGTAAAAAAATGAGATATGAAGCGTATATTATGGTATCTTACATCCTGCGTCTAATGCAGTAGTTAGTTTTCCAGCATCTCAATAGATGGCAGAAGTATACAGATTTTACTTTCCTCGTGACTATACAAACTGTCGCATGTATAAATGTTTACCACCTAATCACTTCAAAACACTAAAATGTCATTTACCATGTTTTACTCCCGAACCCTTCTTAATAATAGCTCAATTTATCTCTAAAATAGACTAATTTTCATTTATCATCAAAATACTTGTTATAAGGTTTTAAAAGTCATCTCCTGAGTCTAACAGTTCATCATAATCTGCATAGTCATTGTAGTCACAGGTCTCTCCTCTCTATATGTCCACCATAAATATGCAGTTCTGTACACCTTATAGACATTTGCAATTTACGGCACATCTTCCTGTGTCACTACCACTTTATACCAGCTGCATTATCGATTCTGGTACATATGGAAGCGTAGTCATAGTAGGAGAATACTGATTCCCCGATAACTGTTAACCAAATTTTGACGGCACTGGAAGATTTGGGTTTGTTAATCAGAGCGTCGAAACTTCATCACCTTTGATAAGAACTTAAGATGTATATACGGTGCGAGAGAGGATTTTGTTGCTGGCAGGTGTTCATTTTACACTTCTTTTTTTGTAAACATCCACTAGCGCAGTTTACCAATGTCCGAAATCCTTGTTGGTTGCGAGTAGACTTGACAAATGAAACACTTATCTTCAGTTCCAAATTCATCTAAACAACCCAAATCTTTCCAAAGTCTCAACAGCTTCATCTTGTGCAGTCTCAAATGCTTTCCAGAGAGATAGCTTTTCTTTATTTTTAAATCATCGAGTAATATCACTCTCTGAAAGACTATTGTTGTTTAGTCAAGAAAGATCTGAACTTCACAAGTGATACCAACAATGCACCACTTATAAGACAACTAGACCAGGAGATAATGGGGTAGGTTGGCCAGTTCCTTTCCCCCTCCGAAAGAGTATTAAGGCCTAATAATACCTTTACAATAAGTAAACCCTAAACTTAAGAAAACACGATTGAGACCTATTGGTCTTCTATTAGTTCCAACACCAGTGACAGACATACTGTCTGCTGGTAAAAATTGTGACCATCACAGTGAAAGGACAGAAACATCTGTGCCTGGTGAATAAATGTTGAGGGTTGTAACACTACCTCAACTGTACAAAGAGTTCAGAATCATTTTTGTATTTATCTTCTCACGTGTTCTCAAATTCCCTAACATCATTTCCACCTGATTACTTGATTTTGTTTCTCAAAACGCTGACTAGACTTCTTTTAAAAACAGATGGGGTATTCATCTGCGCCCTTGAAAGACCTTAGAAGAGCTTCTGAAAGATGCAATTGTCTAGTTGCTACAGTGAGGAATAATTGCTAATTAAATTCATTTCACACTGATTACAAAATGTACCATTACGAGTACAATTAAAATGCAACCGATCATATTACGTTTTTCATCGTTTATTATGATTGATTTCGCGTCCAAATAATTTATTCATTGACTCACCACTAACAGCACTAAATAAAGGTACCGTAACAAACACATAGGAACGATTAATATTAGAGGAGAAAAATTCGCTCCGGCGCCGGGGATCGAACCCGAGTCTTTGGCTCTCACCATTGAGCTACGTCGAAGTCCAATCCACAGCACCGGATCGAACCCCACTCCTCCAGTGTTTTTCCCTTTGTAGCCTGACTCCAAGTTGGGCATGTATGTTGACATTTTATTAAGTCAACTACCATTATACAAGGAGCACACTCAGTTTAGTGACTTATGGCCGGGATTCCATAGTAATATGCAAAGGAATGACAGGTTCACAGATTTCATCTTTACTTAAAGCCAATTTTTCTTCATTAATGCAAAGAATGCGCTTTCAAATACGTATTCCTTTTTAATAAAAACAAATACTAGGCCTATCTCTTGTTTCCTCATTGCACACTGAAATATTCATTGTATATGCTATATAATTATATATTTTAGTACACAAAATTATTATATCGCGGGTCTAGTACTATAACTAGATAACTGTAAATCTAATGTTTTGTCATAACTAGGAAATAGCTTCTGTGCATCCAACCTATTGTCTCCATGTGAAGCAATGCTGTGTAGCGAATTTTTTAAATACATTATTTAGCTTAAGAAATCAAAATGGATCTCTAAGCTTACTACTTAAATAACACACTAAAGTCGACAACTTAAAACCGTAAAAATATCTAGTTGCCTAGTTTTAGTATTACATCCTCGATATTTGCTAAACAAAACTAACACTATAATCTTTTCGCTGTAAGAAAAATCCTAATGTAAACAGTAGCACGTGACTGAAGTGAGGCTTCATTGGCCACTGTTTGGCGCCATAGATTCTCAGTACGTGTTCCCGCCTACTGTTGTACATTCTGTTTCATGTTAAACATTTCCCATTATTTGTCAAGTAGGCCTAACCTCACTACTATGCATTCGTTTGCTTAGGAAACATTTTATAATTACTGTAATTAAATTTTTTTAAGTCTTATGTCTTCACAAAGGACAGTTGAAGATGCCGAAGTCATACTTCAGCACCACGTGCTTACGTGAACAACTACAAGCTCAAGTGACGCCAGCTTGTTACAAGAACAGACTATCTCGGTATTACTGTTGGTATTCATCCGCGTTCATTAGATTAGATTTAGATTAGATTAGATTTATTTATTTAACCTGGTAGAGATAAGGCCGTCAGGCCGTCATAGTACATAACAAAATATAAAAGTAGCTTGTCTTTTACATAGCGTTTTACATATGAGTGAAGTTAAATGTTTCATCGTATTTAACAACTAGAATTCATTTTTTTTATTTTTAAATAATACAAGATTATGGTTTCCAAATATGAACTATATTTTCCTGCGCCATGTTAGTGTTTCGACTGGGAGCCAATCACGGGTATGTCAGCAACGTGCTTATGTTTACATTAGGATTTTTCTTACAGCGAAAACAGTATAAAAACTACGCCAATAAAAACACAGCACTCCAGAATTATTAACCGTATAAAGAAAGACTGAAAAATCAGAAGGTTTCAATTTCAAACGATGCCTTTTATCACCTACTCTGTTCAACATCTACTTGGAGGATATAGTGAAGAACGGTTTTCAAAATACGGAAGGAGTGATAGTAGGAGGAAGAAGAGTAAAGTGTATAAGATTTGCTGCTGATATGGCGTTGTTAGCAGAAGAGATGATACTAAGCGATATGCTACTCGAGTTAAATGACAACTATGAGCTATTGCCAACAAAACGAAGACCATGGTCATAGGAAGAAAAATAAAGAAGGTAAACTTGCGAATTCTAAATGAGGCAGTGGAGGAAGTGGGCAACTTCAAATATACTTAGGGTGTACTATAAGCAGCAACATGAGCTGTTGCCAAGAAGTCAAAAGGAGAATAACAATGGCCAAGGAAACTTTTAATAGAAAATGGAGCATCTACTGCGGACCTCTGGAGAAAGAACTAAGGAAGAGACTAGTTAAGTGCTTTGTATGGAGTGTAGAATTGTATGGGGCAGAAACATGGACATTACAACGAAGTGAAGAGAAGCGACTAGAAGCATTTGAAATGTGGATATAGAGAAGGATGGAGCGTGTGAAATGGATAGACAGAATAAAAACGAAGCTGTGTTGAAAAGAGTGGGTGAAGAAAGAATGATGCCGAAACTGATCAGAAAGAGGAAAAGGAATTGGCTGGGTCACTGGTTGAGAACAAATTGCCTTCTAAAGGATGCACTAGAAGGAATGGTGAGCTGGAGAAAAGTTCGGGGTAGAAGAAGGTAGATTATAGACACCAGTAAGATATATGGATCATATGAGGCGGCAAAGAGGAAGACAGAAAATAGGAAAGATTGGAGAATGTTCGGTTTGCAGTGACAGACCTGCCCTTGGACAGGACACTATAAATGAATGAATTAATTAATTAATGAAATTTCAACCAATCAACATCGGCCGATAGGCCACCAACCTTCAAGGAAAAAACTACCTGAAAAACTACATAACAGATTTTAGCTAAGGAAAAGTCATAAGAATTTGAAATATAATACCGGTATTGCATAAATCATAATATTCTTCAGTTTAAAACAGTCTGAAATCTCCGAGGAGACAAAAATTCCTCCCGGACCACTCCTCTATATTCATCACTAGCCGTTTCTAACATGATTTTATAATATTATGTTTATAATAATGAAGGATTTCATGATGAACTAAGCAGGATTTCGTATTTTTCAGTCTGTTATTTAACGGCGCAGTATCAAATACTAAGTTATTTAGCGTCGATGGAATTGTTGATAGCTAGACGAGGCTGAGGATTTCACTTGGGATTCAAGTTGGGGAATACCTATGGAAAATCGAACCACGTAAGCAGCCCAAACGGGAATTAAACCCACGCCCAAACGGAGCTCCACATTAGCACTGAGCGTATTCTGAATCTCACCGGACCGGTGGATAACAATGACGTCACGCTGCAGCGAAATAGGAAGAAAACTGCTGGAACGTTCGATGGCTATCATGGCGGCTGTACAAGTTGTTGTCTGTGCTACACTAGCAAGATTTTGCGAAATGTCCGTACTGTCGTCTCGTTCAAAGAAAAGAGAGCAGTAACAATTTATTTCTTGAAGCGGTAGTAATAACTGGTCTTTTGAAATGTTCTCTCATAAGCCATTGACATATTGTTTTACGTTGTGCTCATTACAAACAATACAGCGGAACCAAAGCAGAACACCGCCATGGCACAACAGTGCACGATGTCATTCGTCTGCTAATTCCCGCCTTATACAAGAACCAATCAGATTCACTGATGGCGGCTGATGGAGATTGCCACCACCTCTGCAAGCTGAAGGAACCGGTGCGACACCGGTGGAGCATCAGTGACGTCATCGTTGAATTTCGGAACACCGTGATGCCATCAGATTGCTCAGCGCTGAGATTCGGAATACACTCACTACCGCCTCAAATACGGAGGGAATTCGATTTCCTGTTTACGGCGTCTGAAAGTACGTTAAGGGGATAATTTATTCAACGTCTTTAGAAATGTTTATCATTCTATTCTGAGAATATTGAAGTCACCGGCAAACGAAATGTTTGCACAGGAAGATTAGTTCGTCTTCAGGAAGTAAGAACGCTAATGTAAAGTCTAAGGAATAACCAAT
The DNA here is from genome assembly GCF_040183065.1 of Periplaneta americana. NCBI lineage: Eukaryota > Metazoa > Arthropoda > Insecta > Blattodea > Blattidae > Periplaneta > Periplaneta americana. The sequence continues at coordinate 135,382,793 of NC_091121.1, read as the reverse complement.
ACAGAGCGAAGTAACGCTTTGAAATCTAAAATGACAATGTATGCCAAAATATTAGTCGAAAGCCGCAGGTGCAATTTCCAATGAGATTAAAAATTACGTATTCAATAATTTCGTTGACTTTCTTATTATGGAAAGTACGGAGAAAGTGTTGTGATCTTTTAAGTTTTCTGAATCCATCGAAGAGAATTAACAGAAAGTGATGTCATCAATTTCAGAGGAATAATGTCTCAAACAGAAAAGTTAAATATAATTAAAGGGTTTAGAGCCCTAGTGGGGCAAGCGCCATTTATTAAAAAGGAAGAAAACGGGATCTAAAATTAAGTGATTACCATAATTTAATTAAACGTATAGCAAGTGATATAAATTATGCACATTAAAACTAAATTACATTCATTAAACTATGGTATTCAGTTAACTTTAAAAATTGCTTTCTCCGTTTTTAATAAATGGTGCTTGGCCCACTATGGCTCTGAACGCTTCAATTCTGTTATTTTTACTTTTGAGAAGAAAAGTTTAAATGAAACATTTAGTACAGTATTTTAGTAAAACTACCGAATAAATTCGTAATACCCTCAGTTAATTTAAGAAAGCTGTGACTTCTGATAATAAATTCGACGAATTTTAATTATGTCCACCAAATTTGCAAAAATTTAGCCAAACATACGCAAATTTTCGTTTCACAGGACATTTTAAATCTTATGCAACAATGACAATGAATCCCTTCAGTAATTACTTTATTGAACAATTACGACCAAAATTAAATTATACTCACTTAAAAATTAGCTTTTAGAAAACCCGGAGGTTCATTGGCGCCCTCACATAAGCCCGACATCAGTCCCTATCTTGAGCAAGAGTAATCCAGTCTCTATCATCATATCCCACATCCCTCAAATCCATGTTAATATTATCCTCCCATCTATGTCTCGTCCTCCCCAAAGGTCTTTTCTCTCAGGTCTTGTAACTAATGCTCTAAACGCATTTCGTGCTACATGCGCTGCCCATCTCAAATTTAATATTACCAATTATGTTAGGTGAAGAATGCAATGCGTGCAGTTCTGCGTTATGCAACTTTCTCCTTTCTCCTGTAACTTCATCCCTCTTAGCCTCAAATATTTTCCTAAGCACCTTATTCTCGAATACCCTTAACCCTGTTCCTCTCTCAAAGTCAGAGTCCAAGTTTCACAACCATACAGAACAACCGGTAATATAACTGTTTTATAAATTCCAACTTTCAGGTTTTGTTAAAGCAAACTAGATGACAGATGCTGCTCAACGAATAATAACAGGCATTTTCCATATTTATTCTGCGTATAATTTCTTCCCGAGTGTCATGAATTTATCCACCTTTTGAAAGGATAAATTTCCATTTTTTTTTCTATTTCGTACTATATTCTAGCCACAAGATATAATCATATGGTTTGTCTTTTCGGGATTTACTTCCAAACCTGTCTCCTTACTTGCTTCAAGTAAAATTTCCGTGTTTTCTCTAATAGTTGTGAATTTTCCCTTAATATATTCACGTTATCCGCATAAACAAGCAACTGATGTAACCCGTTCAATTCCAAACTCTCTCTGTTTTCTTGAACTTTCTTAATGGCATATTCTAGTTAGAGCAAAGTTAAAAAGTAAAGGTGATAGTGCATCTCCTTGCTTCAGCATTTAATTAAATTTTAAATAAACACTACGACTTGAAACCTTGACCTCTCTATCTACAGTTGAGCTGTATCACCGCTTGTTTTTAATGTGATAATGTTTCACTAATACTATTATAGATAAAACAGCAGTGAACAAGAGTTAATTGTCTGTATGCCACATGGATGAACGGCTGTCTAAAAATTTTATAAGATACACAAATTAAAATGTTTTTACTTTGTTCGTAAGATTGCTGCTTGTGGTCTCGTTTTGCAAACATACCGGGTTCGATTCTGAGCTCCTGAGGCTTACAAATAGGCTACTGGTGTGCGGATGAGACATGCCTGTACCAGGAGTTTAAGCAGGGTCGCTTACCTGTCAGAGTGGACTTAATAATTGTTGCATATAGGGTGTACAAGAGGTCGTCATGTCTAATTTTAACACGTTCTGGGTCCAGCCCTTGAGGAGCCAAGCCTTAAAAAGGCCTTGTGAAGAGAACTAAATAGAATAATTTATTGAAGCATGAGTAAGCTTATAAAACTAATCCTAATTAGTTTTAGACAAGTAACAATAAATAATTTATGATGAGATATGAGATAAACATTTGATTTTGACTAGGAGAACTTCACAGACGGAGATAGGAAGAGGTATGGGGGCAATGCCCTCCAAGTTAAAGTGTTATATAGGCTACTGTCTATCTGTAACATTATGTAAGAAGAAAGCATAATTCTGAAGAGTTATAAGTTTATTTGCAAATTAACATATACATCTACGTTATATTTGTAAATATAGGCACTCATTATGCGATTTAGGCCATCTTTTTTATAGTAAGGGTAAAAAAGAATTGAAACATACATGGAACATTTTCTAGACAAAGTTCAGTTTACGTGACAATGAGTTCGAGAGATTTCCGTTTCATTTCTAACAAAGTATAATAAACGTGTTAATAATAAAGAAAAACATGCCAATACTACGGATGATAGTGTACTGTAAGTGTTGATGCATCTGCTATTAATACAGGTGATGGTATTCAACCTGCAACTAGTGGCCATGCAAGTGATAACAAATGGTTAAGTAGACAAATACGAAACACTCTACAGCATCAGTAATGGCACAGCTCTCTAGATCAGCAATGATCTTGTTTACAATACCTCAAAATACTCATTTGATATAATTTGCATTTTGCGGTAGATAGATTTCAAACGCCATAAAGAATTTTCAATTTTTTCACTGTGTATGTGTAGTATATGCAGACCTATGTACAGTATTTGTCTTTATATGTGTGTTACAGCATTCATATGCTCATGATATGAATACGTATTTGTAAAATAATGTTTTACCATCCTATTGTCCCTCCCTTCAAGAATATATTACTGGTACACAAATTTGGCTACAATATGTAAAATAATCAAAATCATACTCGAATAGGCTTTTTTTTTTTTTTTGAAAGGACGCAAGTCAGGAAAAGTAAATTTGTGGGGACTTGAAAAAAAAAACTATTAGAAGAAAATGTTTGATACAGAAGAGAAATTAGGGATCCGAAAATTGTATTAATATGACTCCATTTTATTATATCTAATTTATGTTTCAAGTGTAATTAAATAATATCACTACTACGGCTGATGAAACCGGCAGTCGATAAAATGCAATTAAGTAGGCCTTCGACTAAGGGTTTCCAACTGTCCAGGTAGTCCAGAAAAAGGACTTTCGGTCCAGGCAACATTTTGATCCTGTCGTCGACGTCGAAATGTCCAGGAATTAAGATCTCGTGCTGTCTGGACGAGCTGCATATTCAGTTTTATAATAATGATGGCTTCTGTATCTTACGAGTGTGTATGAATACAATGCTTCTGATGAAGAGTCTGTGGATATGGTGAGAATTACTGAAATTTGTAACATTTGTAATGCCAGTTTTAGTATCTAATGCCTTCTGTGAAAGAATTTTCAGTTTACTTGGTCACATCTAGACAGATAATTAAACTTAATTGAAATAAACTATCTGAAAATCTGATCAAGACAGAGTTACAAGTAAAAGTTAATTTCGGAGTAGGCTATCATGTTCTGAAATTGTCCAGTTTCTTAAGGACAATCCTAGTATCGTACAGAAAGGAAACAAAAGGGTAACCTTTCCTCTACTGAAAAAAGCTGTTGGATCAACTTTTGCTTCTGACACATAGTATGCTTCTGTATCTACGACATGTTATAAAAATCTTGCATTATTTCTTATTTAGCTAATGTAATTCTTGATATATTTGGGGCTAAGAGGAATGAAGTTACAGGACAATGGAGAAAGTTACACAACGCAGAACTGCACTCATTGTATTCTTCACCTGACATAATTAGGAACATTAAATCCAGGCGTTTGAGATGGGCAGGGCATGTAGCATGTACGGACAAATCCAGATATACATATAAATTGCTAGTTGGGAGACCGCAGGGAAAAAGACCTTTGGGGAGGTCGAGACGTAGATGGGAGGATAATATTAAAATGGATTTTAGGATATGATGATAGAGACTGGATTAATCTTGCACAGGATAGGGGCCGATGGCGGGCCTATGTGAGGGCGGCAATGGACCTGTGGGTTCCTTAAAAACCATTTGTAAATATGTAAGTGTGTAAAGTGTCTGAAAATATATAATTCCGAACATGTGCCCTGTTTGATTTTTAGTGTTATTATACGCATTATGCAGATACTTACGGTTTTATTGAGATATGAAATATGAATTTAGCCGCCCTAAAAAATCAATTTAATAACAAGTAAAATGAAATAAATTATAGATATTTTTGTCATATTCTTGAATTACTTAACTGAAAATCATACACAATCAAGAAACAGAATGTATAATAATAAGCTTAATAGAAAGAATAAAAGACAGGAAAATAGTATGAATGATAAAGAGAAATGGTAAAGAGAAATCAATATTTTTACTTGAGATGTACTGTTTTTCAGTCATCGAACGTTGCATTGCTGTCTGTAGGAAAGTTTAAAGTGTGTTCATAAATGCCATATGCTCACTTGGAATGTACTGCTTCATTCCCCCCCCCCCCCCAATATTGCATTTTTTCTGTTTTATTTGCACTTTTCCTGCTAGGTAACTGGGCTTGTTTGTGGAGGAACAGATTCTCGCTGAAGTGCCATGAATGTACGGCTTACTAATCCATTGATATTACTGGATCCTTTGATGTGCGTATCCAACTCTGTCATCTCAAAGCGGAATAGGCTACAGATTGCGAAATTGATTCTATCATTTCTTTGTTTGTTCCTTGTTTCTTCAGAAACAGCATTCTTTTTTTTTAATATTTCTACTGTTTCAGCTGTTCATCTGTTCAGCTGTTCGCACTCAAACACCAGTGCCAATTGAATAGTTTAAAACGGCGCATGTCAATGTGACTACCGTCCATTTAAAACAAATTGTGATTTTAGCTTGTCTCTAACAAGCAAACGAACAAGGTTATTGGCGTCATTTCAAACAAAAACGATGGGTTATCCATGTACAGCTGTCAAAAAAGTGACCGCACTCGTGAACAACGAATATATTCAAAGTCCACTTCGGATCAAGGTGATGTTACACGACGCATGCGCTTGTAGAATCGCACTTGAAAAAGTTTCAGAACTAATGATCTTAAGCAGGAGTCATTCGACATCTGTGTCTCGTAGAGCAGTGATAGAGTGCTAGCTTACTGCAGTGATTCTCGAAGGCTGCGAATTGGAGCTTTCTTCAAGTTATTTTATTTTGTTATCGTTATTTAGCGATATAAATAATATTCAAGTTATCATTTGTATTCTCTTATCGTTCTTTAGCGATATAAATAATATTCAAGTTATCATTTATATTTTGTTATCGTTCTTAAGCGATATAAATAATATTCAAGTTATCATTTATATTCCGTTACCGTTCTTTAGCAATATAAACAATATTCAGGTTATCATTTATATTCTATTATCGTTCTTTAGCGATATAAATAATATTCAATTTATTTATATTCTGTTATCGTTCTTTAGCGATATAAATAGGCTAATGAATTTAATGTTACGTAGGTTTGGAACAATACAACTACATAATACTAGCGCTAGTTTTTCTTCTCATATTATTACATTAGGCCTATGTTATCCTGTAACACAATAAAATGAAAAGGAGTAACGAGGATTTGAAGGTGAGACGAAGACACCTAAATTCCGACGTTCTTCCGACTGAGCTACGGAAGCGCAAGTAAAGAATCATCTGCGGAAGAATTGGCTGAATCCCCCTCCAAGACATCCTGATGATTTGTGGAAGCTCGTCCAGGATGTCTGAGGTGTCGTGGCTGAGAACAGTCACTATTTGAAAAGACTAGTCGATTCCATGCCCACTCAACTGCAAGATGTGATCGAGATGAAAGGAACATGGACTAAATATTGAATCGTGACTTTTTGTTTGGTTTTTATTTTTTTAACTATTAATTGTTTGAAATTTCTAAGGTAGGCGTCAGTAAATTAGTTTTGTTTATCCCCCGAAAGCTATTGTTGTTGAGAATATAATCTTTCTTTCTTTCTTTCTTTCTTTCTTTCTTTCCATTTGCAGCCATAATGTCATAATAAATAACGATAAAGTAATGGCATAATACATTCATGAATCTGATGTTAATTACCAGGGAAAGGATTTATATGTAAATACATATTTACTTATAAAGCTAATATAATTTATATTTTGCATTATCTTTATGTTTCACAATGTGTAGGGTTGAAAAATCCTACTTTTATTTTCCATATTTTTCCATATTTTAGAGTTTAGTACATATTTTCGTTAATTTCCATATATTTTCCATATTTCATATAAAACAGTCCATATTATATTAGGTTTAACAATAAAACAAAACAAAATTCCATTAACTTTTAAAAATACATTTCAACAATAGAGATTTAAACACATGTTCAGTAATCCCTTTAACATCAGAGTTATTTGAAAATTAGCAGTCCTATCAACAATGGGAAAGTAAGTTACAAAACTGTATTAATTTAATTTAAAATTTTTAACAGACTTCAGTTGTGCAGCTCAACAGTTAAATGCCAGTCAGAGTACACATAGGTTCAGTTTTGTAAATCATACTATAAAGACGGTAAATATGCCAAAAGTACGTCATTCAGTCAATTTAAAATCAAAACTAACAAGTTACATTTCAGAATTTAAAGAAGATGGTTTATCAACTGACAATAAAATATTATTTTGTAATTTGTGTCAGTGTGCAGTATCATCTACACAAAAGTTCCTGGTGCAACAACACATTACAACTAGTAAACATCAGGCCAACAAACAACTAAATTCCAAGCAGAGACAATTGTTTTTAACACAACCAACAACATCGAATGTAAGATCTGAGTTTAACATCGACCTGTGCCGTTCTCTCATCTCTGCTGATATTCCTCTCTACAAACTAAAGAATAAGGTCTTCAGGGAATTCCTTGAAAAATATACTCAACATACAATCCCGGATGAGTCAACACTTAGGAAGACGTATGCTCCATCCATCTACGATGAGACAATACAGAAGATAAGAGATGAAATTAAAGATAGTTCAATTTGGGTTTCCATTGATGAGACTCCCGACAAAGAAGGTAGACTTGTTGGTAATGTAGTTATCGGTTTGTTAAGTGAACAATATTCTGAACGAATTCTTTTACATTGTGATGTTCTAGAAAAGTGCAATAACAAAACTATAGTTAAACTGTTCAACGAAGCTATGGGTATCCTGTGGCCAAAGGGTATTATGTACGATAATGTGTTATTCTTTATTAGCGATGCTGCCCCTTATATGGTCAAAGCTGGACAAGCATTATCTGTTGTATATCCTAAATTGACTCATTTTACTTGTGTGGCGCATGCATTTCATCGTGTGGCAGAAGTGGTCAGAGACAATTTCCCTAAAGTAGATTTGTTGATTTCATCAGTGAAAAAAGTATTTCTCAAAGCTCCCAGTAGAGTTAACGTGTTGAAAGAAATGTACCCTGAAATTCCATTGCCACCAAAGCCAATTTTAACTAGATGGGGTACATGGCTAGAAGCAGTTGAATATTATGCCGAACATATAGACTCTATTAACAATGTTCTCCTTGCATTGGACTCTGAAGATGCAGTCTCAATTGATACTGCGAAAACAGTTACCTGTGACATAAGTGTGAAGAATGACTTAGCTCACATTCAGCATACATTTTCATGCATCATAAAAACGCTCAAAAGTCTCCAAAATAGGCACCTTTCACTATCTGAAAGTTTTGAAATTATAAATAGTACTGTGGAACAACTGAATCGTGGTAGAGGTAAAGTTGCAGATGCAGTAAGAGCTAAGGTGGACACTGTACTTTCAAAAAACCCTGGATATGAAGAACTACAAAAGGTTGTTGCTGTGATGAGTGGTGAATCAACAGTGAAGATTAACTTGGACTTATCCCCAGCAGACATTGTGAAATTGAATTATGTACCAGTTACTTCTTGTGACGTCGAACGCTCTTTTAGTCAGTATAAATCTATCCTCAGAGACAATAGAAGAAGATTCACTTTTCAGCACTTGAAAGAAATGTTTGTAACCTATTGTTATGGTAACAGACAATAAAAATTGTGTTTTGTTGAAACTACATTGGAAGATAAGGTACGTCCATTATATTTTTTGTTTAGTTTGATTAAAATGTACCAATATTTAACGTACATAGTCATTTTTTTATAATTTTAAGTCCATATTTAATTCCATATTTTGGTAAAAATCCATATTTAATTCCATATTTTGGTAAAAATAACTACATATATATTTACATATTTCATATATTTTTAGTCCATATAAATCCGTTCCCTGTTAATTACTAAGACAGTCATAAAAAAGAAACGAGCAATTATGTTTTCTCTCTCTCTCTTAAAAAAAAACTTAAAAAGCACTAAGTTGTGTTCGAATACACTCTCTCATGAATACCAACCAGGAACGCTATCACTACGCTACAATAGTGCCATGCAGTACACTTCAATTACAACACTATAGATATCAGGCTACGTGGTCCAACAACATGTAGCTTCGCCTGTCTCCCAATAGTAGCGAAGATACTCGAAGGCGGTCACTTTTTCTTTTGACTGCTCTACCTACTTTCGAAACTACGATAAGAATGAGAATATAAAAAATGATGACTTAAACCCTTTTAAAAAATTCAATTCACTTATACTTGTACTAATTTCTTCCCTCCTTTCTAGGGTACAAATCAGAGACCTGCAAGAGAGCGAGCGCGGGATATCGTTATCAGTCCAGGAAGGCACTGACGGAATGAATAACGACCATCTACGAATATTTCCGATAAATCACGAAGTAAGGCAACACACCGTGCGATCGGGTCTGAGGACGAGCGCTCGGTGTTCATGAGTGCTCTTCCGGTAGCAGTAAGCAGTAGGTGAATTGTAGGCTTGTCTAATCAGTACGTTTCATCAAAACGAATGTTGAAGATGATTCAGTAGTATCGACGTCGATCTCAAGCAGAGGCTCGGACACCGTCTCTGTTGATGGTAAAAGATTACAAGACACGATGTCAAAAGTATATGCCGAAAATAAAGTTAAATCAGCAGTCAGAGTAGTGGAAAAAAAGGGAAAGCAGTTACTAGCTCTGCTTGGACTAAATTCGGAGAAGTAAGGGATAAGAATACCTTAAAGTACATAGGATTGTCCACACCTATGGAGTAACGGTCAGCGAGAAACCAGGTGGCCCGGGTTCGAATCCCGGTCGGGGCAAGTTACCTGGTTAACGTTTTTTCCGGCGTTTTCCCTCAACCCAGTACGAGCAAATGCTGGGTAACTTTCGGTGCTGGACCCCAGACTCATTTCACCGGCATTATCACCTTCATTTCATTCAGACGCTAAGTAACCTAAGCTGTTGATAAAGCGTCGTAAAATAACCTACTAAAATAAAAAATAAAAATATTCCCAAGTTAATATGAGTAAAGTTCATATTACGTTCGAGATGAAACAAAATATATCGCTACTAGTTTATTATTTGCATTTCATACTTCGATAGACATTTTTAGTTATCACGTATTAAATGTAATTTCTCGGTTTTATATACATTTTATAGTAATATAACCAAACATTTCATTTGCATTTGCAATATTATTACGATTAAATTTGTGTCTCAGTTTGTTTTTGAAGTTAAATGTTAAACTGAGTAGGAATGAAATATATTTATACAGAAAATAATTTCAGGCTCTTTCAATCTAAACAAAGAAAAATGTGTAATTAATTAAATTTCCACTAAAATATATAATTGTTGAAAACAATCGAATGATTTCTATGATTATTCCATTGTAGGATTAAATCATTCGAATGCATGAATGAATTGTTCAATAATATTGCAGTATGTTGATTACTCATGCGCTCTTTTTTCTTATCGCCATGTAGGTCAGGTGTTTAATTTAATGAAGATCAGGGTCAGATACTGGGGCTGTTAGAAGAGTCAGTACGCAACAAACACACAGAACATTCGAAGCTTATCATTCTATTTTTGCGTCATATGATTCTGAACTCGAAGCTCTTATCATTATCTTAAAATGGAACATATTCTGTTATGCGAGTACATATTTTGTATAACTTCATACGGCTTGTTGTGGTGGTAAGCAAAATCAATGAATAATCGAGTGATATTGTGAATATTTCTATTATATCGAATGGTTTTGATAATCAAATGAATGCATTCGATTTTTACTAATGCTGCACTACGCAGTACTGTAGCAACTGCTTCGCGTACAGTGGTTGAAGCGAGCGCTCGTTCCGACAGGGGAGCGATCCCCCGGGCGAGCTCGAGCGAGCGCAGGCCAAACCCGAGCACGAGCGATTACGCACGAAGCGCATTCGGTAAAACCGATCTCAGATATCGTTAAGCATCGCTCTCTTGCAGGTCTCTGGTACAAATATAATCTTGCTACGGCTATGTTATTGTACACTATGTACAGTAGTGGCAAAAAACCGGACCGACGGAATAATCAAAGTCCCCGAAATGAGCCACTGCGCATGCCATGACCGCATTCACAAGATAGCGAGTAATCTATTTGACTGCTGTCGTAGCCCATTTCGAAATCCATTAGAAAATAAGCTGGTAAAATTCATGTTCTGGGAATAATAAGTTAATTAAGTAGTAAAATATCGCTGCAATCGAAAAGTATTGGGAATATTTGAATAAAGAACAAAAAAAAAAAGTTTCCTTCCCAGGCAGGATTCGAACCACCAGTCTATCATGCTGTCACTGTGAACAAGGCTCTGAAATCAGCTACAAGGGTCGGTCCGGTTTTTTTGCCACTACTGTACATTACGTCTGTATTGTTTCTGTTTATCTTTCAACAGACAGTTTGTAAATCCTTTAAGGATTATCATTTCCATTATTTTATTTGTTCTTTAATCACTTGCCACAAATCCAAAAAGTACGATTTAGTCTCAAAACAGAATAATAGAAAGAATATATTTCACGGACAAATCACCGATAGACTTTTTTCGCGCGAGCTGAATGAAATAGCTTGCCGTCTCTGCAGTGGCCTAATCAATAAACACAGCTTGGGTGGGAAAGTAATTTACACTACTTTTGCACGCATACGTTCCAGCTGTCATTTTATTATCCCTACACCCCTGCACATGTACTTTACTTATCCATTTCCTCTGCAACACAAAAACAGCCAATACAGTCGCATACTGCACTCAAGTCATGGTGAACACTAGCCTTGCCCCACATACTCCTTGCAAATACGTCGATGGATGTGTTCTGGTGCTGTATCCGGAGAAGGGGGAGTCTTTCCCTTTCCGAAACCGGAAATCACCACTTTGTCTCCTTGGTGACGTGTCTCTGAATGCGTAGGGGAGGTGCTGGAGAGAGAATATTACATCATTTCCCCCTCCTTCTTGTTGTAGGGTGGGCCATTTCTCCTTCTGTCCAATGGAACAAACTCAATTAGATCTATTTCCTACAAGTAAAGCTGAAAAAATACAGAACGGAGATATGGTAGCTGCGAGTTTCTCACAACCCCAGAAGCTATTCATTATGACACTCTTACAAAGCTTCAGATTGTGCTGGGAGAAATTCAAAGTATTCGATAAAAATTATTTAATTCGCCCTCCTTTATACCTACAATAAATGGTTTAACTTCATGTCTGGTGGATTTTAATCCTCCTTTGCATTCATTTACTTTTACTTATTTCCATCTTATTCTTCATCTGCGCTCATTATTAACGTAATATTATGCGAATGATTACAAAGTACCCTTTCAAGTTGACTGCATCGTTTTGAAAGTACGTATATTAATAATGAATATACTTACTTACTTACTTATGGCTTTTAAGGAACCCGGAGGTTCATTGCCGCCCTCACATAAGCCCGCCATCGGTCCCTATCCTGAGCAAGATTAATCCAGTCCCTATCATCATAGCCCACCTCTCTCAAATCCATTTTAATATTATATTCTCATCTACGTCTCGGCCTCCCCAAAAGGTCTTCTTCCCTCCGGCCTCCCAACTAACACTCTATATGAGGAGTCGTCAGCACAGAGCACGCTGAGGCTAGCTTCTCTTACCCGCGGAAAACGCAGTGCACTATGGTGCACTCCGTAGCTGCTAGCGGGTATGCTCTCAATCCCTCCCTGCTGCACGATGGTGCACACGGGACGGCACAGCGTACACTTTGCACATTTCAGCGAGTGCTGAGGACCACTGCTCTATATGCATTTCTGGATTCGCAAGTACGTACTACATGCCCTGCCCATCTCAAACGTCTGGATTACAAGTTCCTAATTATGTCAGGCGAAGAATACAATGTGTGCAGTTCTGCGTTGTGAACTTTCCCCATTCTACTGTAACTTCATCCCTCTTAGCCCCAAATATTTTCCTAAAACCTTATTCTCAAACACCCTTAATCTCTGTTCCTCTCTCAAAGTGAGAGTCCAAGTTTCACAACTATACAGAACAACCGGTAATATAACTGTTTTATAAATTGTAACTTTAAAATTTTTTGACAGCAGACTAGATGACAAAAGTTTCTCAACCAAATAATAGGCATTTCACATATTTATTCTGCGTTTAATTTTCTCCCGAGTGTCATTTATATTTGTTACTGTTGATTCAAGATATTTGAATTTTTCCACCTCTTCGAAGTACAAATCTCCAATTTTTATAGTTCCATTTCGTACAATATTCTCGTCACGAGACATAATCATATACTTTGTCTTTTCTGGATTTACTTCTAAACCTATCGCTTTACTTGTTTCAAGTAGAATTTCCGTGTTTTCCCTAATTGTTTGAGTGGACTTTCTCATAACATATTCACGTCATCCGCATAGACAAGAAGCTGATGTAACCCGTTCAATTCCAAATTCTCTCTGTCATTCTGAACTTTCCTAATGGCATATTCTAGAGCAAAATTAAAAAGCAAAGGTAATAGTGCATCTCCTTGCTTTAGCCCGCAGTGAATTGGAAAAGCATCAGATAGAAACTGACTATACGGACTCTGCTGTAAGTTTCACCAAGACACATTTTAATTAATCGATCTAGTTTCTTGGGAATACCAAATTCAATAACAGTATTATAATAAATAGACAGACAGAGAGACAGACAGACAGACAGACAGGTAGTTTGGTAGATAGGTAAGTAAGTAAATAAATAAGTAAATAGGTAAATAAATAAATAAATAAATAAATAAATAAATAAATAAATAAAACTATCACATTAAACTATTGAACGTCTAATGTCGCTAAATTGGCTAACTGGTATAAGGATAATTTTGCAAAGTTCATATTATCTTGGATGATATTTGTCGCATGTCTCTTCTTTTCATTGCATCAAGACTGGACTCTAGAAATCAGGAAACATCATCTAATAATAACAATCTAGATAAAAATAACTGTAAGAAAGTTTAGGATAAAACATAAATTAGTCCAAAGCTCCATCTGAATTGCATTTTCAATCCCCCTTTTTTTTTTATAGAGTCCTAGCATGTGGAATTGATTTTGTACGGTCGTTTCAGAAAAAAAATGACCGGACTCTTGTTCGGGTTAAAATCAAAGTTTCAGCGCGCTGTTCTCACGTCGTTCCAAATGGAGACGAGTATGTGACATTCTAATCAATAATCGAGAGTTAATTGAATGTTCGTCATTCGAACCTCTTCACAACACAGTCTATATAAAAGCACCGTCTATACTGGGTGTTCAGTTCAAAATGTGTCATGGCTCGCTGTATGCCGTCATGTGGCTAGCCGATGAGCCTAGAGAATTCAATCTTCCTACACTTCCGCAGAGGTGTATAATCTAAGAGGCAGAGAAGTTGCCTAGCAAGTACGGCGTTCATTCTGAAGAGTACGTACCGATACGTACGGTAACGCCGGTAGTGGCAGGAATGTGAACTGTTTGGAAATACGTACTGTCGGGATATGGGGAGAGGGTTAAGACGATTACTTACGTATTTGTTGACGTTAACTTCGACGGTCAACATGGATACGGAGCATTTGATTTGTGTTGTGGAATGTTACCGTACGCTACCGATGATAACAAATACCCTGCGTACGACTTGCCGGCGCAAAACATAGTTCGAAAGAGGTTATGGTAGCACACAGACCGCCATCTGTTGCTACGGCATTCAAGTTATACCGTACATGTTCTAAAGTTCAGATTGAAGAACGCCTTAAATAATAGGCAACTTCTCTAACATATAAGCTGAAACTCGCTTCAAATCGGTGACCCAACAACAGTGACGTCATGACACACTTTGAAATGAACACCCAGTAGAAGAACTGGAGTTCGATTCGGACTGCGAAAGGTTCTTTTATTGTATAACTTTTCATTCCCTATGATTTACCGCATCTAACAAGCAGACATTCTGATGGGGGCAGATAAAAAAGTTAAATATTTTCCTTCCACCATGTTAATAATGTCAAAAGAAGTGCTTATACAAATTTTAGCCACTTGTATTTGTTCCAATAAATTTTTCAATGCTATTGTGTTTTCTTTCCGATAACGGCCCTTGGCGAACTTATTTTTTTACGACCCTCGTAATTGCGGTCGAGTGGCAAAAATTTGTATAAGCACTTGTTTTGTCATTATTAACATGGCGAAAGAAAAAAAAATAACTTTTTTATCTGCCCCCATCAGAATGTTTGCTTTTAAGTTTATACTAATAGGTTTAACAAGACTGAAAAAAAAAAAACAAATACACAAATACACATATAAGGGAAACATTAAAAGTCACAAACATCATTGAAGATATTCAGACATCAGACAAATTGGCAGAAACATGTACAACGAATGACATCAAATCGACTACCAAAGACAGTATTCATGTACCAATCAAAAGGAACCCGAAACAGAAGAAGACCAAAACAACTCCGGGCCAATCAAAAGTACCTTGGGACTGAGAAACAGGTTTAAATGTACCAAAACCTAATCTGTTCATATGATGATGATGATGATGATGATGATGATGATGATGATGATGATGATGATGTGTGATACACCATGGACACACCACAGTTTTTAAAAAGAGCTCTAGATTGAAGCTATGCTGGTAAAATATTTTCTAAGATAGAACCATTTCTTGAAATGTCTGTATATAGGTTGAACCGTAAGTAATGTCATTAATTTTTGGGATGTTATTCTTCGAAATATTTCAAACAAAGGTTTAATACAATTTTTCTGGATTTTGCTTTCTTTTCGAGATAAAAATTGTTTTATATTAAATATTTCAAGCCAATGATTTAATTCCCAATATGCTCAGTCAATTTAAGAGAGCGGTGTATTATGATAATAAATTATCGAAATAATTTTAGTTCTTCCTTTTGATTTGCAGAAATTTGATCCGAACAAATGCAACTTTTCGTTCTGAAAAGAAATTTTAAAGTGTTACACATGTTCGGATCAAATTTCGGCATCAAAACGAAGGATAAAATAATCATTATCTCGAAAAGGAAGCAGAAACGAGCAAAATTATATTACATTTCTTTGTTTGAAGTATCTTAAAGAATAATCACCTGAAATTAATGACATTACTTACAATTCACTATGTATATTAAAACGCGTTCTTTCTGAAGTGCTTGTAAGAACTGGTGGTATAAACCCAGTGTGACCACTGTAGAATTAGCGACAGCTAATTCAGGATGCCTGTGAAATCTTCGCAGAAATATCAGATTTTATTTCTTATAGGTCTTTGATACGGTCCATGTCCCAGGAATCGTGGGAAGTTATCCAATGGCATGAAAGATGAACTAGCAAATAATTTTTTTATTATTTTTCCATTATAGAATTGATGGTCTTATTGTGTGTCACAATTTTTTGTTGTTGTAAAATAATACTTTCCTTTTTAGTTTCCTATATCTCTGACTAAAATGCTTGACTTTAATTTTAGAACATGGATTACCTAAGTGACCTTTAAAAAGTTCATAGTTGCAAGTGACGACTCGAACCTGGAAACTCTGTGCGTGAGCTAGGACAACGGTGTTGTAGTTAACGCCTTTTCATCATAATGATATGAAACCTGCTACTACGCCAAAGACGTTTAAAGAGGTAAATTTAAAAAAGAAATCGTACTTACAGTAGCGTAATTTGAAACACTCTTTATGCTTAATGACGTAAATTATACTAGACCTATATTAAAATATAGGATACAAAACACACAATAATTCACCTGCTGAATTAAGTCCTGAAACCAAAATTAATTTGCTGCCTTAAAACTGACATACATATTGAATGTTTAGAGGATTTTTAGGTAAGCTACACATTATCACTAAAAATTATACTGCAAAGATATCCTCAAAAAACAGAATTAAATAATTCTGTCACAATGCGGATTCGAACTCATGACGAAAAGATTATAAAAGCAAAGATTTAGCTCTCAGCCACTCTGTAGTCTTGCGGATACTAGTCTACAAAGGTAAATTTATCTACCGTAGGAGCCATTTCGAACTTAGTACAGTATAACTAGGGCCGGGTTTTTTATGGAGACCGAGAAAATCACGACATAATAGACATACAATAGATTTTTACTAATATTTACGAATTAAGTGATTTAGATTAATAATGTGTGTGGATAAAACAGTCACGACAAATCGTGAAATAGAGTTCTAATAGCGAAATATGAACAAATTCGCATATTATTACTATTGCGTTGTTTTATAGCTAATTTCATATTCTGAATGTTTTTTTTGTCGGATTTTTTTTCACTTGAATTTGTTATACATCCAAGTAGGCTACATTACATGATATTCCAGGTGTTCTGATTACATTAATGAACTCAAAAGACGGAGAATTCAACTTTTCACTGATAATTTGAAAGTGTTAATTTGAGGGCTGCAAGTTTTTATTCATGTTTAATGAATGTGTATTAAATACAGTATCAATCCAACAAATATTGTATATTGGCCATACCGCACCTTCACCAGAATCGAACGAACGAACGTTTAATGTTAATTATTTGGAAAGTAATATTCATACTGAATTAATACCGCAATTCCAAAATAACTGTATTTTCCAAAATTTCCATTAATCTCCGCCAAGAGTACAAATCAATCTCCAACAATGTCCGCCGACACCAATATTAAAAAAACACAAATGATAAAATTAATCTCCATAAATACCTGCCCCTGAGTTTATTAATATTTTAAACCACTGTTTAGCTTTGTTACAATATAGAAAGTTGGACAGGAATGATTTCCCTCTTATTAGTCATATACTCGTATGGTTTCAAACTATTAAGACATACGGTAACTCAATAAGAAAAATATTTTCTTGTGAACTCTTCTGAGACCTTCCTGCCCATACCCTAATCAGTTTCTCTGGGACAGAAAATTTAAGCCGGCCATTTTTATTTGGGTCGATTATACACTCTTTAACACGGAAATTGGTCGCTGTTCAGAGAGTAACATCCACTTCTCAATAGCTCGGGAGTCATTGTGTACGCTGTGTTTACACGCGTACGCTTTACATAAAGATTTTCGAACGACGGACTTTGAAGCAAAAAAAAAAGAAAGAAAAAAAAAGAAAGAGAGAGGAAGAAAGAAAAAAGAGAGAAAGAAAGAAAAAAGAAAAGAAAAGGCTTCGTTGTCGTTTCGTGATATACAAGTACGTCGCTCCTACGAATTGATTTAATCCCCGATCCTTAACTTTTGTCGTTTTGACGGTGAATCACACGTTAATCCGAACAGACACATTCACGCTACAGGAGAGCGATAATTTTCCATGTAAAAGGGTGTACAAACACAGAAACAAATTAAAAATATATACTCCACACCAGAAGGATTAAGGGATTAACTCTCATGGAAGTTCGTCAGTTTGTCCCAGTGGGGCCGAAATGTTATTAGCTGTGTCCCGATGCGAATGATAGGGAAAACTGGTTATAAGTGCTGCCAATCTCACAAACTAAAATAGATATTATGAATGTCAATTATTTATAAATTTATAGAAGTTGCTACTTTTATATTATAGCGTTGATATTACCTAAAAATCATATTTTTATAGACAATTTAGAATTGCAGCCACTTCTATTCAACAGGTCTGTGGTTAGATGTTGGCGATTCTTTTATGTCTGAACATTAAAGACATAGGACATTAACGTGAACAGATCATATAACGAAGTAATGTGTTGTCAATGGTTTTCAGTCTAATGTTCATCCATTATATTCAAATTATATGTTAAAGAAAACCATGGTGGTATAGCTCGCGCAAGAAATGATTACCGAAAAGCAATGGTGGCGTTGCTCTCTGTTTGATGTATGTAGGCACACCGAGGGGGGGGGGAAGATGCGAGCCGATGGAAGTACTGTCTCTTCCAAGAAGATGAACAAATGAGGACATCACTGTCAAAATAAAGAACGTAGCAAGAGAAAAATTCGAAGCTAATTAAGCGCACAACATATGTTTACGAATAAAATAATAATACCGTGCGATACAAGACACGCATTCACATGCAATGGAACAAACTAAAGTCGTATTGTAACTATCACAACGCAAGACTGATTCTATAGACGTCATTTCTCTTCCGACTGTACTCTTGAATATCATTAAAGTTAAATCTCGTGACCTTTCCTGTCGCCCGCTCTTCCTTATCGCAGTGTTTGATTCGCATTCCTTCCGTCGGTATTCCGTACTTGCGAGACCTATATGCATATTGTACTTGAATATTTATTTAAATTAATAAATAATTGTGCGCTCTAGTCTTGAGGAGTAATATGAAAATTACGAATAATAATAATAATAATAATAATAATAATAATAATAATAATAATAATAATAATAATAATAATAATAATAATGTTAATATAATGCATACCTGTAATACCGAACAGGCTGTGTAATAAGAGATGTAGTACTGATTTTTGCCACCAGTGGTAATCACATATTTAATAGTTTCTAAAGTAGATCGTATGCATTGAGTTGGAGGTGTTCTAATGCATTAGTAGATGGTCCAGACTGCCGAATTTTTTTTATAGAAATTAAGCTATTTTACTCCAAGACAGAGGTAAATTTGAATTCATTATTTTTTTTTTATCTAATGGCGGGTATTTGACTTACGTCATTCTTTCAAGCGTCCGTATTTGTGGGCTATGCTCCGAAGCTGTAGTTCTTATATCAGCCGTAGGCGTTGCTCTTGGTGCTCTCTGGGAGGTTGACCATACAAGGTAGATAGTGACCTCTGCACCAAAATGAAGTTGGTAATAAATCATGACGAGAGATTTGAAAAATCTAAATAAGATTTTCTCGCTAACATTCACTGTTTTAGAGGAAATACTTATGTTTCTGTGAAACATTTGGCAACATCAAGGCTACTGCAATAACTCTACCAAGAGCGGCCTGCATTTCTTACCTTCCTCTCCCCCTCTGCTGTACTCAGTCGGTGATGCGCTGCGTTGCAAGATTTATTTTAACGATTTTCGCTGTTATTCAATTTAAATTCATGGCTAAACGGTTTGATATGCTAAAAAAAGATGCAGAACTATTTTTACAAGTCTGCTTGTATAGCAATCAGACTTTTTCCTCGGGGCGTTACAGCAATAAAGCACTGCAAACATTTAGCAAAGAATGTTTTCTTCCTGCTTAACGGTGCTTCATGAAAGGAAAAATGTATTACAAATTTTGTTACATTTATCATATAGAGTCACCTCTTAAATTTTAGTGTATCGGTTCTCTTCCACTCTGTATAGCACTGGATGATGATGATGATGATGATGATGATGATGATGATGATGAACAGAGCTGTGGTGTAATATTACAGACTCATTAAGACATTACTATAATATTAAATCATTTTCTCTATTTATAACATGGAGTAGGGTAAAGTTGCCTAATTCCGTGATACTTTTTTTCACTGAATGTCACGGGGTTGGGTATCTTGCTAGGAAGTTCACCGATGTCACAAAACTATGCGAAAGATGCACTCTTTCAAGAAAGATGTCTAGCGCTATGGTCGAACGGCAAAGCTTTGACTGACATTCAATTTTAAAAAGTATGACGGGATTAGGGGTATCACGGAAATAGGCAACCTTACCCTAAATTATATCACTGGCTCTTTTCGTTTAAATGCGGCTTATAGGCTACCTTGTAGTATGTGAAATGTATAAACTTCATCAGCACAGATATTCTACATATTTCAATTGAAAAATACCTATATTTAATTTTCAGAGCTCAGAAAATCTTGTATTGGTGAATAATTTGAAGTTGAATTTCTGTCTTCTTGTGAAACCTTCATACCAAGGCCCCTTCTATCGCCGAAGTAATTTATCAACGGTGAACTGGAGTGAGATTAGGGGAGTTCGGAGCAGCCATATTTCCCGATAATGCTAATGTATATGACACCTCTATTTCCTGGTTCGGCGGCGCAGTGTTCATACAATTTGTAATTATATGAACCGGCTTTTGTAGTGTTGGCAACACTCCAGGCTTGTTGTTTCCAAGGATGTGTGCACCTGACGGCTGTGAAGGAGCTCTTTCCGTAAACCAACAAAATGGACAATGGATTTACCGCTAATCCATAATAACGCAGATAAACAGTGCTTGTGACAAGTTCCTTTGTGCCCAAGATGTACACAAGGAATCGGTTATAATCTACATTCTCTACTTTTGAAGGTGCTTTTATAATCTCTTAGACCCAGTCCCACCAACCCTTGTTTAATATTTAACATGTCGTTAAAGCAGTTTAACAGTAAACTTAACGGAAGAGATGTTTCACCAAATGTTGTTACTGCTAACATCATGTTAAATCCACTGTTAAATTAACGTAGTACACTCCTGCAGTTAAATCCTTAACGTCCTGTTACAGCGTGGCTACTAGGGAACATATGTTACAAGCTGCATTGTTATTAGACCTTGTATTTTAGGTTACATGCCTATTTTTTCTGTAGGGATAAACTAAAACTAGTTACTGGTCACATTTTACATAAAATATGAACGTTTGAAAGCGGTTTTATGGCGCGTAAAATGCCTATTTTTCCCATAGTCATATTTTTAATGGTACTGGAGAATCTATCAATTAAAAGCTAAGGACCGTATTCATAGACATTTTTAGCGCGGGCTTCCGGTGGATGATCAGCGTTTTTCGTATTCATAAACCAGTGTTATCGATAGGATATGATTTGAATTCTGTACAAATAACCAGTGGATAGCCGGGGCTAGCTTAGTAGCGCGTGCTGCGAAATGTCTATGAATACCACCCTTAATGTTTTCCTAAAAAATAATAATAATGTCTATACATATGGTGACAATCTTCTGAACATATCAGTACTGCCAACCAACTAGAAAAAGCATAAAAATAAAAATCTCATGGGTACTCCAGTACCCCTGGTAAGGATTTAGGGTTAATTCTAATTAATGGCGGTTCTATAGTTGCTTTAGTTTGTGTGGATACAAATTCCATTTTAGCTCCATAAAATAGTATTATTAGCTGCTTGAAATTGTGTTTTTAAATGCTTAAATCTATGTTTTAGTGGCTATTTTGATAAATTCAAGATCTATTTTAGGTGCATAAAAGTTAGTTTTCAAGTGCCTAAAAGTACGAGATCTAATTTATTATATCGAGATATATTTGCAATGCAAAGAATTAGCTGCAATGACTACTTCAGCATTTAATTATTTAAATATGTGTTCATAAATATTAAAATGATTGATATTAGTATTAACACTGCATCCGCAATAAAGGGAAGATGTGTGCTCATTAACGTAAGCATTTATGTGAGTATTATTCCGTATTAGGCCTAATATTCAGATATAATAGCAGATTTTCAAAACGACGTTCCACTGTATCTTGTGCATGTTCCTTCTTAGCATTTCTCTTAATACTTCCATAACTTCATTTTTCTATGTATTTTTAATACTTACATGTCACTGATTAAATCTACAACTTCTTTACTGTATTAATATTTAGGATTTACCTGGCAACTACGTAGTTTCGAAGTCTTGTTCTTCATTGTCCAAAGCCTGGGTTTGACTATGAAGAACAAGACTTCGAAACTTGTCGCCAGGTAAATCCTAAATATATTAACACAGTAAAGAATTTGGAAATTTAATCACTTTGATAACATTTATTTGTTTTATAGTTCTCGTTTTCACATCCAACTGACAATTGAAATCATGGGTTGAAGAAGCCCATGCTTGTTCGATTTTCCTTATGAGAGTTCCTTCACTACATTTGTATTTAAGTACCTTACATTATTATAATTAGTTGCTATACGTACTAAAATAATTATATTTCTTATATGAGATAAAATTGCTGCTCCTTACATGTTTCTTTTTTTCGTTTTAGATTATAATATTTTTATAGTCTCTAATATGTCCGTAATGTAAAAATACAATTTTCTGCTAAAACAAGTACTACACCACAACTAAGGGCACATTCAGTAAACTTTCATACAATCACTGCCCCATTTATTCCTGCTGCATTGCTCTTAACATCATGTTACCTAACCAAAGTACTTGACATAGTTTGTGAAATACTATTACACTAACAGGATGTTTAATTTTTAACAACATGTTAGTTAACATGCTGTTAGCGTTATTTTAGCGAAGCTTCATGAAACTAGGCGTAAGTGTATTATTAATAAAGAACCACTATATTGTTTAAAAATAATATATAGACTGATATTTCATAGCAACTGTCTTTATTTAATTCTAAGAAAATATGAGGAGCATCGTTTCAAACGCATTTTCTCCATTCTTAAAAAAATTGAACATTAGATTTCTCTACATTCTATGAATTCAGAATTAGAATCCACAACGTTAACGAAACAAAACAGTTTTTCCCCTACCTTAATATGATGCTGAAAAGGAAATGTTGGTCGTAGCAAACCGGAATTTTTTACTTCAAGAAATAAATACTAAGATAGGAAAAACTCATTTTGAAACTATACTTTTATACAAAATTACACCTATGAGCTTTCTGAGTTTTATTTAGATATGCAGTTTAAGCATGTACCCAATATTTACAGGGAGAGGGATGCCAACGCAGCCAAAATTATATGTATAGGCCTGAGATTTATACTGGTCATTACCAGAACTGACAAGCTAAGAAATAAAAATTTACAAAATAAATTGTGTAATATTCACAATTAACTGAAAACATGGGCAAAGAAAGGTAGCTTTTGAAACACTTTAATTACAAACCAAATGGAAAATTACATATGAAATAACAAAAGAAGGTATCAAATGAGTACAGGGAATTCAGAAATTCAGTGTTTAAAAAAGATAATGTTGACTATGTTTCTCATAAAATTAAGTTAGGCTTTCTTGGAAGAAAAAAGAAATAAGAGTCAGTCTACGAACTGTTAAAAGAAGTTTTCCACATTTTCAATATACTATTTATTTAATACAATGTTCTAGACTACTAATACATTTCGCACTCCCAGTAAAATAGTGTCGTAAATCGAAATTTGTGATTCGTGAAGATATGCTATTTCCCAGTAAAATACTTCTATAAAAAATATTTTTACGAGCTTCCAATACAATGTCCATTCGTACCAATTTGGAACTTCTGAAGTGCACTACATTCCAGAAGGTGGTCCTAATTCATGAGGGCATTGTCGTCACACATAGCTAACAGATCAGTGAGTCCATGGTATTCGGACGATGGAGGTGTTCTGTCAAACAGTCATGTCTTGTTGCTCCATTATATAGGGATGTTCATAATGCTACTGTACTCGCCAAACTTAGACGACCTCCCTCACACCTCTTCTTAAAACCAGTTCTGATAACTCAACCCAATGCCAGTGATTCATGTTGCAGTGCGTGTCTATTTGTAACGCTGCGTTGTCGTGAATAACGTGATAAGTGAATTATTTTAAATTATTTTTATGACGTTTAATTCACGCAAAGAAACTGCAGAGAGACGAAATTCTGCATATTTAACAGATTGTTTTCACTATATATAGACCTACATACAGAATAAAGTACATAAAACAAAGGAAATAAATTATTGCAACTCACCATTTACTCATTGTAGTAAGTGATGTGTCAATCCTATCTTCTGAAGAAGACTGCAGATCAATTATAAAATTTGTGTCATCAGGATCGTCGAAAACAGGCTGCAGGTCCCAACAGTTATCTTCAATTTGTTCCACATGTTTCACATAACTAGTCCACAAATGAGGAGTTACACTTTCAAAGGACTTTCTTAATATTGTTACTATTTCAGATAGAGGACGTCCTTTAAGATTCTGAGAACCCACATTTCGTTTTACTTGCGACCCTCTTGTTTGTCACGCATATCTTGAATAAGTTTGTCGTTCGTGGGTGCCTCTTCTTTTTTTGTAAAATTCAAATATTGTTAGTCGCAACAAGTTCCTTGAAAAATAGCATAGTTTATGGAATGCCTGTTTCGATTTTTTATGTTACTTCTTCGGCGTTTCTTATTTTTCAGTTTCTCTCATGTTAGTAGTTTTTCCACACTCGTTAATCCAGCCCCCGTAGCAATTGAAGCGAGTTTATTTACATTTCTTGTTGGTAAAATCCCATTTCCACTTAATAACTACTGCATCACTCGAGTACTCACTGTCTAACAAAGGCCTAAAGATATTCATTTCATTTTACTTCATTGATAACACCACTGAAAGAAGTTAATTCTGTAAGAGATAATATACGAGGGTTATTCATAAAGTAACTTCCGTTTTTTTTTTACAAACCTGTGAATGACGTTACAGAATTGGGTTACAATAAGTTTGAAAGTACACACTCTAGTTTATTTTTCCACATAGTTTCCAGTCACACTGAGACATTTGTCGTAGCGTTTGACGAGCTTTCAAATTCCGCAATCGTAGAATTCGGCCGCCTGCGACTGAAGCCAACCTACGACGCTGGTTTTCAACTCTTCGTCATCGTCAAAGCGCTTCGAGCCAAGCCATGTCTTCATGTGCATGAAGAGATGGTAATCGCTAGGCGCCAAATCTGGGCTATAGGGAGGGTGATCCAATACTTCCCAATTGAACTCTTGCATTTGATCGCAGTACGACGCGATGTATGCGGCCGGGCGTTGTCATGCAGGAAAATCACCCCTAGCTCAACATGCCACGACGTTTGTTTTGAATGGCCCTTTTCAAGTTTGTTAGTGTGTTAAAGTAACGCTCAGCGTTAATAGTGGCATTCCTCTCCAAGAACTCCACTAGCAAAATTCCTTTTCTGTCCCAGAAGACAGTTGCCATGAGGTTCCTCGTGGAAATTGTTTGACGACACTTTGTGGGTTTTTCGGGGAGTGAGTATGGCCCCACTGCATTGATTGACGCTTTGTTTCTGCATTCACATACCGCACCCAAGTCTCATCTCCTGTCACAATCTGATCGAGAAAAGCATCACCTTCTCTTTCGTAACGCTCAAAAAAGGAGAGCGCTGAGCCCTTTGTTCTTCAGAAAGGAGTTTAGGCACCCATCTGGCAGAAAGTTCCAGTATCCCAAATCTTCGATAATCACTTTGCACAGAAGAGTACGACCAATCTGTGGAAAATCCTCACTAAGCTCCAACATGGTGAATCTGCGGTTTACTCTAACCTTTTCGTCAACCAAACAAATCAGATCTGCATTCTCGTTACTCGGTCGACCACTTCTCTATTCATCATGGACATTGGTTCGCCCATTTTTGAACATACGGCACCATTGTCTTACACCACCTTCATTCATTATGTCTGGCCCATAAACTTCACAAAGTTGGCGATGGATTTCACTAGCTTTACAGTTTTTGGCCACAGGAAATCTTATTACAGAACGTATCTGACACCTGGCGGGACTTGCGATTGCAACACACATTTTGACAGCACGTGGCTCAGAGAGGAACAAAGACACGACCTTGACTCTACCGCTGCTCAACGCTTACTGCTTCAAGGTACATTCCTCCGCAAGAGCGACGCCACTGTCTCTGTTGTTACGAACGCTATATGAAAACGGAAGTTACTTTATGAATAGCTCTCGTGAAACTGTGGCAACTGAAGTTCTACGACCCACTTTCTACTACAAATATACAAGAATTATGACAATGAGCGTATTCCTAATCTCAACGCTGATCAATGTGATGGCATCGCGGTGTCCCGAATTTCACCGATGGCGACACTGATGCTCCACCGGTGTCGCACCGGTGCCATCAGCTTGCAGAGGTGGTGGCAGTCTCCATCAGCCGGCATCAGTGAATCTGATTGGTTCTTGTATATAGCGGGAATTAGCAGACGAATGACATCGTGCACTGTTGTGTAATGGCAGTGTGTTCTGCTTTAGTTCTGCTGTATTGTTTGTAATGAGCACAACGCAAAAACAATATGTTAATGGTTTATGAGCGAACATGTCAACGGACCAGTTATTACTACCGGTTCAAGAAATAAATTGTTTATGCTCCATTTTCTTTCAACGAGATGGCAGTACGGAAATTTCGCAAAATTTTGCTAGCGTAGCACAGACAACAACTTATACAGTCGCCATGACAGCCATCGATCCTTCCAGTAGTTTTGTTCGTATTTCGCTGCAGCGTGACGTCATTGTTGTCCATCGGTCCGGTGAGATTCGGAATACGCTGAATGCTGTTATAAAGCAATTCAATCATCGGATGCGGCTAACTGCATAACATAAATATCGAGAACACGCTGACGTGGCTTCTTTCTTTCTTTCTTCTGAGCTGGGATATATAAAAACATATATATATATATACATATATATATATATATATATACATATATATATACATATATATATATATACACACACACACACACACACACACACACACATACCAACTAAAGCTTTTCTCTCAGCCCTACCATTACTTCACTCATGTCACTCTTTATTCTAGTAGTAGTCCTAAATGTTGATTTTAAAGTGAACCAATTTCCAGTAGCGTCACAATAGTAGCCAATTGGTCTTAATTATCTTGCCTCTGGTTCTTCCGTTGGTCAATTCTTTACTTCTTTCGGCTTTACATGTATTGATATTAAAGGCAAACAAACACAGAAAAATCAGAGAAAATGTACTATATAATATTAACAAGATATGTTTTTAAAGTAGTAGTGTGTCCATGTTTGTAATGTTGGTTCAAGTCTCTGTTCAATGCGACGTGACAGACTGAAGACAAACATCCAAAACAAGCCTGTGCAAGTGCCTCAGTGTGCTGGCGTACTTTGTAGAGAGATAAAAATAAGGCGAGAGGCTTGGAGCACATACAGTTATTCGAATGAGTCCCTAGACACCTAGCGAGTGCACGAGAAAACTTGTAACATCTAGACCTCTGTATCTTCAATAAATCTTCAATTAGACAATCGCCGTGTACTCAACGGCAAAGATGGGATGTGACGTAGCGTGTAAGAGAACGTACACGTTGGAGCGACGATAAATGATAACAGAAGCAGCGATGCTATATCAGAGAGAATTGAAGCATGCATTGTCATTGAGGTATGCATATTGGAGTAACAATCAAAATGAAGATATACGATAAAAGCGACGAAAAAGAAAAATTCCTTTTTCTTCGATCTTATCGTTTATATGATCTCTGATTAAGATGATATTAATCTGTATAATGACCGGTGGTTATCAATATATCCGAGTATTAATCGATTTATTATTATTTCAGCATATGAAATTAATTATCATGTATATTGACAAATTGATCCGTTGTGTATTTATTCGTGATACGTTATGTGATCACAAGGACCAATCACATCACACTAAATTTATACTCGCTTTGAGATGAAAAACGGGTTCAATTTTGTACGTATTTAATTTCTATTAACCTTGAACCTGCAGCTGATATTTTCTATATGAACACTTGATTCTTTGATAATACCAAAGCGTGTCTAGGTCGTTTCTTTATCGTTTATCGTTGCTCCAAGCCGCAATCGCATATAGTACAGTATTTTGTCACTAAGGACTGCGCAACCTCTCAACTATAGAAACCACTCACTATCTCTCGTGTAGTCCGGATTTGTGCGAGGCGGGCCTCGCACCTCGCACGTCGCATGCGTCGGTTCAGAAAACCAAGGCTTTAGTCTTCATTTGCGAGCAGCAGCGGCGAAAGGGGGTTGCATTCTTATGTGACGGTTAATTCCAAAGTTTCATACCTACTGAAGGGAACAAAAGGGGAAGTAGAACACAAGAAAAACAAGGTGAAGGCAAGGAGAAAAGAGGAATACATGAACAATGGAAATAGTAAGAAAATAAGAGTAATACATAAAAGCAGTAGGCCTACCAGGGAAAGGCAACGAGGATAAAGGAAAGAATGGAAGAACAAGATAAAAACAAGAACAACAAGGGAAAGTTAAGAAAAAGAATGTGAATAATAAGGGACAAAAGTAATCCATTGCTGTGGAGTAACGGTTAGCACGTCTGACTGTGAAAAGAGCAAGAGCGGGTTCAAATCCTGGTTGGGATAAGTTACCTGATAGGGTTTTTTTTATAGAGTTGTCCCTCAACCAATTGGAGTAGAATTCCTGGGTAGCTTTGGATGTTGGACTTCGGACTCATTTCGTCATCATTAATTCACATATGATGATCATCCATACCATAGCCCGGGTTAATTTCACTGTGCGGCGTGCTATACTCGTACAAGAGCGCTGCCGTTCGACTATCCAATAATTCACAGAATAGGAGTGGTAAGCACAATAAGCTTCATGCTACAGTGTAAGCCTTCGGGTCCCTTCTCCTCAGAAAAGAGAAAAATAGGATAAAAGTAAGGGAAATACTAGGAGAAGAAGGACAATACATGGAGAACAAGGTGAATGAATGCAAGGAAAAACAGCAAGAGAAATATAAGAAGAACAAGGGGACGTAAAGGGGATAAGGGAAAGACAAGAAAAACAAGAGAAATATGAGACAAAAGGGAATGCAGAATGAATAAGAAAATACGACTACTAAGGGAATATGCCTACAAGGAGAGCAAAGAAAAAAGAAGGGAATAGAAGGGGTGCTCTATTTTTATGAGACTGTGAATTCCAAAGTTACACACCCCAATATTAGTGGAAAAGATGTAGTTCTTCGTCAATAAGAAGTTTAGTGTACAGGAAGTATTTGTAGGCTATTTTCTCGCCGTCGAAGTCGAAATTTTGAAGCAGGGCAATTGGCCTAAGTGCGAATGGACTATCGCTCCTGTCCCTCCCTCCGTTCCGCAATCCATGCAATACCATACCGCGCATCGGGTGAACACGGAATGTTATCCAGTTGCTGGAATCAGCGAGATGCTGTAACCCAAGAGAACACGAGACGATATATTGAATAACAAACCTCCACGCACTGGGAGGTACTCGAATTCCTGATTTTGAATTCGACAGATCTTAATGAAGTGGCCTACAAGCAAACATTCTGATAGGGGCAGATAAAAAAGTTAAATTTATTTCTTCCATCATGTTAATAATATCAAAAGAAGTGCTTATACAAATTTTGTTCACTCGAGCGCAATTACTAGGCCGTCCAAAAAAAGTGATTTTCACTGGGGCCGTTTACAGTAAAAAAGCAAAATTGAAGCGGTGAGATCAACAACGATTCAAGTCCACTTCTGGTCATTCATTTTTTGCAAATTTTAAATTAAATTTTGGATATTTCCACAAGTGTTACGGCTTTATAAGTTGGTATACTGCTTTGTCTTGATCTCTAAAACAACGAGAAATATTATATGCAAAAATAATAATTAAGTAAGATATAAAAAAAATGTTTTTTGCATTTTTCTCGAAACTTGTGTAAATGGACTTGAATGGTTATTGACCTCACCGCTTCAATTGCATCGAAAGATTTATTGAAACAGAGACAGCAATTATTGCGCTTTTTGTAAACATATCGCACACTGCAATTGAGACATTTATCGTACCATGGGATCAATTTTTGTATTCTTGTGTCATAGAAGTCAGCCGCCTGGGATCGGGACCAGCGTTTGACAGCCGTCTGCACCTTTCTGTCGGTCCCACGAAGGGACAAATGTCTCAATTCCGTTGGGGAAAAAGAGCTCAACAAATTGCTGTGTATGTTACAATAATTTTTTCCAATTAAATTGTGTTTCTTTTCTGTTAACGGTCCCTTACTTAATGGCTTCTAAGGAACCCGGAGGTTCATTGCCGTCCTCACATAAGCCCGCCATAGGTCCCTATCCTGAGCAAGATTAATCCAGTCTCTATCTTCATATCCCACCTCCCTCAAATCCATTTTAATATTATCTTCCCATCTACGTCTCGGCCTCCCCAAAGGTCTTTTTCCTTCCGGCCTTCCAACTATCACTCTATATGCATTTCTGGATTCGCCCATACGTGCTACATGCCCTGCCCATCTCAAACGTCTGGATTTACCGTACCTAATTATGTCAGGTAAAGAATACAATGCGTGCAGTTCTGTGCTGTGTAATTTTCTCCATTCTCTGTAACTTTATCCCTCTTAGCCCCAAATATTTTCCTAAACACCTTATTCTCAAACACCCTTAACCTATATCCCTGTCTCAAAGTGAGAGCCCAAGTCTCACAACCATAAACAACAACAGGTAATATAAATGTTTTATAAATTGTTTAAGATTTTTTGACAGCAGACTGGATGATAAAAGCTTCTCAACCGAATAATATCAGGCATTTCCCATATTTATTATGTGTTTAATTTCCTTCCGAGTATCGTTTATATTTGTTACTGTTGCTCCTAGGTATTTGAATTTTCCCACCTCTTCAATAGATAAATTTCCAATTTTTATATTTCCTATTCGTATAATATTCTCGTCACGAGACATAATCACATACTTTGTCTTTTCGGGATTTACTTCCAAACCTATCTCTTTACTTGCATCAAGTAAAATTCCCGTATTTTCCCTAATCGTTTGTGGATTTTCTCCCAACATATTCACGTCATCCTCATAGAAAAGCAGCTGATGTAACCCGTTCAATTCCAAACCTTCTCTGTTATCCTGGACTTCCCTAATGGCATACTCTAGAGCAAAGTTAAAAAGTAAAGGTGGTAGTGCATCTCCTTGCTTTAGCCTACAGTGAATTGGAAACGCATCTGACAGAAACTGATCTATACGGACTCTGCTGTACGTCTCACCGAGACATATTTTAATCAATCGAACTAGTTTCTTGGGAATACCAAATTGAATAAGAATATCATATTAAACTTCTCTCTTAACTGAGTCATATGCCTTTTTGAAATCTATGCATAACTAATGCACTGTACCCTTATACACCCATTTCTTCTCCATTATCTGTCGAATACAAAATATCTGATCAATAGTTGATGTATTACGCCTAAAACCACACTGATAATCCCCAATAATTTCATCCACATATGGAGTTAATCTTCTCAAAAGAATATTGCACAAAATTTTGTACGACGTCAATAAAAGTGATATTACTCGAAAGTTACTACAGTTAGTCTTGTCTCCGCGATCCGCAAGTTAACGATCCCTGGTTTTATCATTATTAATATGGTGAAAGAAAGAAAAAATAACTTTTTCATCTGCCTCCATCAGAATGTTTGCTTGTTAGCTGTTGCGGACCCGCGATCTGCGTCCTACTTCTGCTGAACGTATTTACTCTCTAATTGAAATCGAACGCAAGGTCAATGGGATCACAATTACGCCTACACTGAGAAGAAGAAAATGCTGATTTAGGAGTTTGTATAACAACCACAACAGAGAGGAGATCTCAACCCCATACTCAAGTTTACTACAGGGGTTTGAAAGATAGTTTAGAATGGGCGAGGGCGAGGAAATTGTTTTCAGCTCCCCACCACTCCTTCCATTACTTGCAGCTAATCGCATTGTGCCAAGAGACGAAACCGTCTCTCCTCATATTACGGTAGAGATTCAATCGAAATTGGTACAGACAAGAGGGAGGGTGCTTGATAAAGTACGCAGGGAAGGTGATGAGGAACCGCGCGGAACACTATGCATTTATAAATGTGGAGATGAACTGCTCTGAAAATGGAAAGTTAGGATTATAAATTCCAGTTCTCGTGCGAGAAAAAAAAAATAAAAAGAAAGAAGTGAAAAAAAGTTGAAAAAGTTTTTAACGATTGTGCTGAGTCTAGGAAATAAAATTCGTGTGTCCATAAGGGACGTCACGTTAAAATTTATTAGATCAAATGTAAATATTAATGATGTTGAAAACGAATCGTTCCAAAGCACCTCCACATACAGAAGAAAAAAAGTCACTGAAATAATTAATCAAGCTCAAATTTAGCTCAATGGCTATTCAATTCCTGGCAATTCTTTTTCTTCCTTTGGATATGTCGTGAAGAGAATTTATTTTCAAGAGATACTCTCAGCTACTCTGTCGGTACTGCATCAATTCCCTCATTAATCATTACCATTTCTTGAGGTATATGGTGGAATCATATCCCTTGTTGAACCACAAGCAAATTCGAAAAAAGCGAAGCTAGCTGTAGGATGTTTCAAAATTCAAGATGTGCTCATATCTTGATGTTCTTTCGGTTTACGTTGAGGTAAAATGTAATAGCAAAAATGAAAATAAATAAAAGAAAGCTTCAAAAAGACTAAACAATTAACAATAAGTATCTCAGTCATAAAATACTTGCTTACTTACAAATAGCTTTTAAGGAACCCGCAGGTTCATTACCACCCTCACATAAGCCCGCCATCGGTCCCTAACCTGTGCAAGACCAATCCAGTCTATATCATATCCCACCTCCCTCAAATCCATTTTAGTATTATCCTCCCATCTACTCTCGGCTTCCCCAAAGATCTTTTTCCCTCCGGCCTCTCAACTAACACTCTATATCCATTTCTAGATTCGTCCATACGTACTACATGCCCTGTCCATCTTAAACGTCTGGATTTAATGTTCCTAATTATGTCAGACGAAGAATACAATGCAAGCAGTTCGGCGTTCTGTAATTTTCTCAATTCTCCTGTAACGTCATCCCTATTAGCCCCAAATATTTTCCTAAGAACTGTATTCTCAACCACCCTTAACCTCTGTTCCTCTGTCAAAGTGAGAGTCCAAGTCTCACAACCATACAGAACAACCGGTAATATAACGGTTTTATAAATTCTAACTTTCAGACTTTTTGACAGCAGACTGGATGACAAAAGCTTCTGAACCGACTAATAACAGGTATTTCCGATATTTATTCTGCGTTTAATTTCCTCCCGAGTGTCATTTATATTTGTTACTGTTGTTCCAAGATATTTGAATTTTTCCACCTCTTCGAAAGATAAATGAGCCGTTCAGAGGAAAAGTGGTGTAAGTCAAAATTGAGTAATGAGGTTTAAAGTAAAAATTCTGTAAAATACAGCGCAAAGTAGCAATTAATATGTTCTTCTTGCTATCCACTGACTACAAAGACTTTAAATACATTGAATATCAATTGCTACTTTGCGATGTATTTTACAGAATGTTTTACTTTAACCCTCATTACCCATTTTTACTTACACCACTTCTGCTCTGAACGGCTCAAATCTCCAATTTTTATATTTCCATTGCGTACAATATTTTCGTCACGAGACATAATCATATACTTCGTCTTTTCAGGGTTTACTTCCAAACCTATTGTTTTACTTCCTTCAAGTAAAATTTCCGTATTTTCCCTAATCGTTTGTGGATTTTCTCCTAACATATTCACGTCATCCGCATAGACAAGACGCTGATGCAACCCGTTCAAATCCAAACCCTCTGTGTTATCCTGAACTCTCCTAATGGCATATTGTAGAGCGAAGTTAAAAAGTAAAAGTGATAGTGCATCGCCTTGCTTTAGCCCGCAGTGAATTGGAAAAGCATCAGACAGAATTTGGCCTATACGGACTCTGCTGTTAGTTTCATTGAGCCACATTTTAATTAATCGAACTAGTTTCTTGGGAATACCAAATTGAATAAGAATATCTCAATCATAACAACCTCATAAAATACCTGATGAAATTAATCATCGATCTCGTTCCGTACAACATAATTTAGATGGTGTTTGCGTAAAGGGAGGTAAGTCATGAAATTGAGTTTCCAGAAAAATGAAAACTAAACTTCGTATCTTTTTCAAATAATTTTCTACACAAAT
Source organism: Periplaneta americana (assembly GCF_040183065.1). NCBI lineage: Eukaryota > Metazoa > Arthropoda > Insecta > Blattodea > Blattidae > Periplaneta > Periplaneta americana. The sequence continues at coordinate 135,348,717 of NC_091121.1, read as the reverse complement.
AAAAGACACCAAATATATTAGTATTATTTTGTTTCTTGCACACCCACTTGTAGAATTTATTTTGTGTATTCACTTGGGGAATAAAGTTCCATAGCTATGCACAAAAAATGGCTTTAACCCCCTTTACCGAACAGAATCGATTTGACTAAATCTGATTTTCGTTGGTTTTTTTTAAATCGTATTAAACAGAGAGATGGAATAGTTTCACAAATATACAGAAAGCAGAAATTAAGTAAATATATCACTTTTAATACACAATATTTACACAATTACACTCAGTGAAAAATCCACACACAGAATGTCAGTCCGTTACATATTGTCAGAATTAGCTTTTTTAATTGGGATATTTTACGACGTTTTATCAACATCTAAGGTTATCTAGCGTCTGAATGAGATGAAGGTGATAATTCCAGGTAACTTGTCCCAGCAAGAATTTGAACCCGGATCCGCTCGTTTCATTTTCAGGCAAACTAACCGTTACTTCACAGCGGTGGAGCAGATTTAGTTGAGAGACATTCAGCAGAGAGCTTTTGAAATGCGCACCATAGTACTGTCGATATACATAGAACAATAAGCGATCAGTAACAGATTAGGTTTCGTCTGTTCAGGCTTTTGGTATGCCTTTCATAACCTATATACTTTTTGGTAGGTATGTAATGTATATAGAAAGCCGAGTTTTGGTAAGGCCGCGCATCAGTAACATGTTACTTTAGGTTTGGTCAGGCTTTTGGTGTGCCTTGCATATACAGGGACATCATTTTATTTTTACTAACATTTTAATTATTAACCTGTCTATACCTTTAGAGAACCGGAAACACCGCTTGCTCCCCCCTACAAGACTGGAGTTCGATGATACTGGCGTAAAACACAAATCACTCTACTAGGTATAGGAAGGAAGAAAAGTAGTTCATCCATTTACATAAACTAGGAAATATCGCGATTTTGAGTTTGATAATTTTCATTAGGTTTTTCTTTAATCAAAGTACAGTACTGTATTAAGAATAAGTGCTTTTACTCACGAAGTGAGTTATCCATGCGAACGTATTCATTATGCGGTGTATATTATACTTTCTACAGCACATTAGCGTACAATATAGAGAAAGAAGTTAAATTGAAAAATAATCATAATATGAATATTTAAACATAATTTTGAAAATGGTGGCCGTTCATTTCGATACAGGCTTCAGTTCTTTTGTGCATATTATCGCACTATAGACTATTGCATCTAATTCCAATTGCCAGTTTCGTCCTTCGTACTAGTAACTCATGTTGAAAATTTTCTATACCTATTCTACGTACTGTAAATTCAATCTTCACTTCTGCCCGACCCGAAAATATAAAATTACTCAGACATGCTATCTACTGTCCGTCCAAGTGGTTATGCCGCAGGATTGTAGAAAGGGAGGAAATCACGTGACAGTTAATTACTTAACGAGGCCCTTTTATTTAAGTTAAATGAAACAGCTGTATAATATTACGTAAACTTCCAATTCATAAGAGAAATTAATGTTTTCAGAAAGGAGCTAAGACAGCCCAGCTATTACAGAGGGGCGAGCAGAAGCAGGTGGGGGAAATCGGGATGCGACGTAGGCAAACGGACAGTACCTCTGCGAAAATATGATTCAATATTGAAAGCTCTTTCGTCACTGGAAAACGCGAACATATTTCTGGAACGTACTATACTCAGTAACTCAGTACTGCTTACTATCTGCGGTCTTGGTTCTGTGTGGAGTTGGAACTTCCTTAGTAGAAGGGGTGGGAGTGAAGTACATTCAAAAACTCAGGCACAATAAAAATTGAAGTAAAAATAAAATGATGTCCCTGTACTATTTTTGGTATGTAGGTGGATAGTATCAGTACAGTTTAGGTTTGGTTTTTTAACGCGTTTGTTATGCCCCCCATATACATATTTTGGAAGATACGTGAAGATGAAAAACAACTTTTCGTAAAGTCGAGGTTCAGTAACAGGTTAGGTTTCGTTTGTTCAGGCTTTTGGAGGCAAACATTGGTTTGTTCATGTTTTTGGTATGCCTTGGATATACGCCTTTCGATGGATAACATTGGCATTTCTGAGTAGATACAGAATAATGGTGGTAGCTCTGGTTTATGTAATTGTCTGCGAAAATATCTGAGAAAATGATCTGTGAATATCTGAAAAACGAAGGTATTTGGGGAATGTTGGGTGGGATTATAGCGTTCCTAGTGGTCGAATCACGTCTCGTGCTACAATTCGGAGCTATTATCAGTAATTTTAAGTAGTTTTCACCTCCCGTGTGAATTGTTCAATAGTTTTAAAAATTTATAAAAATAAAGACATACCGGTACATTAAATACAATTGTATGCAACAAAATTTGTCATTGGTTCACGAACTTGAAGTATAAATTAATACATAAATTAAATACAGATGTATATGTAATGAAACTAGTCATTAGTTCACTGAGTTCAAAAAATTGAAAAACACATAAATCAAATACACTTGTGCAATAAAACAAGTCATTGTTCCACTGACTTTTAAAAAATACAAAATAAATGCAAAACATTTGTATACAACTATAACAAAACTATTTCCTTGTTCACGATTGTCTATTACAGTAAATAATTATTATGTATTCTGAATGAATGAAACGACAAGTAACTTCGACGCTCACTCAAATAAGTGCGACGACTTTGATATTCTAGCAGGGAGTGTCCGCTCAGAGAACTTTACGTTAACCATCAGCTATACTCTATATAGCACTAACCTGTTTTCAATGTTCTGTTCAATGAAACTTCAATTTCATTAAAAAGTGTCCATGTTGTACGGGTATGTTGTGTTTAATCTATTAAGCGGTATACGCAATATTATCGACTGTGTCGAAGCTACCTGTCGCACAGCAAGTAAGAAAATAATGTCGCTACGAAAGTCAAACTTCATACAGATGAGATTCCTAAGACAACTATACATATATATATATATATATATATATATATATATATATATATATGTATCAATCCTGACATTGTAGACAGTTCAGACGATCTAGAGATAGATTAAGTACATTGAACTTTTACAGAATAGATGTTGAAATGTAATTTTGCTGTTTTTTCATGATAAAAAATCTCGATAATGGTTACGGTTTTAACAATAATTTATATTAGATGGAGACAATAGAAATAAAATTCCAGTTATAAGTTTAATGTCCTACAAATATTAGTCAATACCTATTGTAAGAGTGTTTCGATTTAATAGTCTTTTATTTAGTTATAAAATGAGGTGCCTACAAAGAGTCCTACACTCTTGGAAATTAGAAAATTTGTGTATATAATAACAGGTATTATAGAAATCAATACAAACCATTTTAATATGCTTTCAATGGAAATAAAACATTCTGCAGCCTACGTAAAATCCTGCATTAATACGCCATAAAATGACTTCTTATTTAAGGTAATCTATAAATTAAATCGATGTTTTGTGAAAATTCATCTTAAATATAACACGCGCGCGCGCATACACACATACACAGAATAGAATAGAATAGAATGTTTTATTTTCGCTGGCAGAGTTAAGGTCATAAGGACTTCTGTTCCACTCAACTAGCCTTAATCAATACAATAGTGACATACATATTTAAATTATGAATATTTACAATACACTTAAAAGATTCTCCAGCAATATTCTTCAGTTAACTTTTAACAAGTTTATTTAAATTGAGATAAACCTATAAGAGAAAGTAATAACTTAATTTTTGAGCTAATGTAATTCAATTCAGTCTATATCCAATATGTAAAGAATTATAATTAAGTTGAGATGGCTAGTTGGTTAAAATTATGAGAAATAATATAATATATATTTACTACAACTGTATTAAAGGGAGCAAAATATAAATCTAAAATATATTGATATAATGGGAATATTAATGTAATGAGATTTTGCCATTAGAGGTTTTGTATTCCATTTAGAGAAATTAATGGACAGATGTTAGTTTCATTATATGTAACAAATGTTAGTCAGTAATTAATCTGTTAAGCAAGAATTTATGTAATTTTGACCTAAATGAAGGTATTGTCCAACAACACATTACATCGCTCGGAAGCGAGTTCAAATTTCTAGCTACTGAAACTGTATCGGATGAAGAATATAAAGATGTCTTGTGGTAGGGTATAATGAGTAAATTGTTGTGATGAGACCTGGTACTTAGCTGATGATATGCGAACAAATTTTGAAAACGAGATGCCAAATAGAATGGGGTAGCGGTACGCAAAATTTGAAATAAGAGAATGCAGGGCTCATCGATCGCTTAGCCTTGACCAAGAAAAACAGTTGGGAAATACATACATACATACATACATACATACATACATACATACATACATACATACATACATACATACATACATACATTACATGAAGAGTACAGGGGAAAAAAATCACAATTCTCCTAATGGTGATATCTTATAATTCAGTATATTACTGCAAAACTGATTGTTGTTCCTAATGAAAAAGTAGGAAAGGATGTCTGTATACTTGATGGTAATTCTCCCTTTACCAGTTTTGATAAGAAAAAACACTGAAGTTTGCAGTAACAACTCTACTGAATTAGATGATAGTATCACCCTTAAAAGAATTGTGGCTTTGATTGCTTTTCGCCTGTACTCTTCACATACATACACACATATTACTTACTCGTACATACGTTACATTACATGCTAGGCTAATGCTCAACAGCAAAATATCTCGTAAGTAGGGGTATAAAAGCGCCTGTATTACGTGCTCATACCACAAGCAATACAAATCCAACAAGGTTCACTTTTTAGCAAGCTGAAGTAAAATGAACGCTCTTAAGGAAATGTGCGGGTTCTTGAGACCACGCAGTGCAGGCGGTTTGACATCCCTGTTACAACGAACTCCCTAACTTCGATACTTAATTCTTGGTACGATTTTTAAAGTCTTACTGAAAAGGAAAAAAAATATTATTATACGGTGATGTAATAGATGCTGTACAAAATACATATTAAATTTATTCATGCGGAGAAGATTTCTGACAAGCCATCGCCAGGAGTGAGTTTGTGCACTGAATTTGAGCACCCGTTGTGTAAAGACGAGGAAGTTAAAATGAAGCTAGTGTTCAGTAGATCAACTCCGGGCGATACGGCTTCATGGGGAAGCAAGCCACAATATGGAGCGGTCTTATTAAATTCCAAGCAGCTACGTCACTCCTTGCATCAGACAGGCCCTGAGGACAAAATACAGCACGCGCAACTGCTTCTTTACGAACAGCGCAACCTTCAAATGAATGAATTACTTTCGTGTGTGGCAAGTTACTTCCAAACTCCAACGAAAAACAATCTTGCAGTGCTTACTTCCCCAAATGATTTTAATATATTATTAGTTACTATTTATATAGATTTAAAAATATTGAAAGAGGACAATTTATGAAGAATATTATATTGAAATATATATGAACATATCCGTATTTAAAATGCATCTAGTCTCTTGTCTTCACTTCGTCGTAATGTCCATGTTTCTGCCTCATACAATACCACACTCCACACAAAGCACTTCATTAATCTCTTCTTTAGTTCTTTTTCCTGAGATTCGCAGAAGACACTCATTTTCCTATTAAAAGCTTTTTTTGCCATTGCTAACCTCCTCTTGACTTCCTGACAACAGCTCATATTACTGATTATAGTACACCTAAGTATATTTATATACAACAGTCTAACTTGATGAATTGTTTATAGTTATAAATTGAATTAATCTACTTGATATTAATTGCACAAATTTGTATAGCTTAATGAAAGTATGCTTGTAAATTGAATTAATCTGCTTACTTTGTATTGTATTATATGTTTGTATAGTTTTGGCCGATGAATTGTATATGCATTAAATTGAATAGTAATCTGTATAGCTCTACTGATAAATTGTTTGTGTTTGTAATTTGAAATAGTTTGCATGTTATGTAATATCAATTTCTGTATATCACAACTAATTGAATTGTTTATGCCTTAAATTTAATTAACTCACTTGTTTTGTATTATACTTATAGCTCAATTGATGAATGATCGTTTGCGTTTGTAAATTTAATAATCTGATTGGCTATGTATTGTATATTTTTTAGTAGAGCCATCGATGTAGCTCAGTGGGCAGACTCGCTGGGCTGCTGATCCGGAGCTGCGTTCGGGCTTGGGTTGGATCCCCCTTTGGTCTCATTGAATGGTTTCTTCCGAGGTTTTCCCCAGCCGTGGGACTGAAGCCGGACGGTCTATGGCGAGTCCTCGGCATCACTTCTTTTCACCCCTTTCATTTGATTACCTTGTTGGGTTTTTCCGAGGTTGTCCCCAACCAAAAGGAAAATGCCGGGTAATCTTTTGGCGAATCCTCGGACCTCACCTCATCATTGTAGAAAATTACTAAATTGTAAAACTGTAAAATTTGTAATTGTAATATTGTAAAATTTTGACTTGTTCCAATATCTTAAAGCTTCATTGCTCATGTAAGATCTATGGAATATAATAAATGAATGAATGAATGTATATAAATGGTACTATGCTCATATAAAACATAAAACAATGTGTTTTTCTCTCCAAAGGCATAGCTAAGACATAGTTATCACTAGCACTAGCACTTTCATTCCAATACCAGCACTGCCATCATCAATACCACTTCCATCGTCTTCACTTACTCGAATTATTTCGTCCGTAGTAGACTCGCACTGTTACAGGGGCAGGTGGCAAGTTTGGAGTTACTTGCTCCCTCAACCATTTCTCACAGCTGGTGGAGTTCATTTTTTGGTGGTAGTCACCACTAGTTGAGCCACCTTCATAAAAGAGAAGACCACCATCAAGGAATTTAGTTTCGAAACCTATATCTACTATTATAAGCCTCTTGGACTTGCTTCCTTCTAACATCTTTTCTTTTCTGCCATCATTTTTGGAAAGTCAAATCGGTGTCTATCGAAGACTCGTAGAAATAATTTGTCTTTGTTGTGTTCTAAAGCGTTTAACGTCTGTGATATTCCTGCAACGCCAATCTATAATGTTCGGTCGTCCTCGAATGAGTTTTCGATCCTTTAATATCTTCCATAGAAATCTCATGCTTTTTAGCATAGTATTAAAAAAAACATTACAAATTTTTGCTATTTATCTTCCCTCTAAACGCAAACTGTGACGTTGCACAGCGATTTAATAAAAAATCTGTACAGATTATGTCGCGGTAATGTTTTTTTAATGGATAATACAGAATGTTATCTCAGATCGGCATATTGCACGCATAGATCGCGAGGTTAGCTTCCTCTAGCCCCACTTCTCCGCTCTCGATAGTAGCTACTAAACGTGGCCCTACACCCATCCTCACGTGTTGAACGGATCTCAGTTTTTACTAAAAAAAATGTTTAATTTTGAATTTTGTTTTCAACATTTGTAACCAGAAAATAGTATGTACTATAATAAAAGAGAAAAATTGAAACGTCAGTGTATATTTTTGAACAATTATTTTAATAAAAGCGAATATGTTTTGTCGACCTTGACATATGTTCATATTTTAGTAAAACTATCAGAGAAAGCGATTAAACAATAACACAATAAGATAGAAAGATTCATAACTGACAATATTTCCATATTTATAATATATTAATTACATATTTAAAATATAAATTTCGGAGGAGGTGGGCACAAAGTACACTCCGTTACTGTTGTTAGGGTTAAATCACTTTGGGGAACGCATTTGTTGTGCCGTTAATGCTGGAAACTTGCTTTCCAAATCTGCTCATGGATATAACTTATCAGAATTGGATCGACCATTGAAAAGCACTTCTAGACTATTCGAAAATGTGACGTTATTTCTCATAGGTTTATATAAATAATAGGAATCTCGATTTGGTTGCATGTGTATAGTAATGCAAAACATACTGTATAGCTAATTTCGTTTAAATTTATCTTTTATTTCGTTAGTCCTTTTGCAATGAAATCAGTCACGCTTTCCGTGTCCATAGACTCTTACTTTCATTGGGTAAGCCTGTTAGCTGCGCGTTCAATATTCGGTTTGGAGGACGAGATGATTAATGATCAGGATCATCTTCCCTTAACTTTTGAAATGCCAACTCGATGTCCATCAAAGCAAGAGCTACTGGTTCTGATTCCCACTGTCCACCGTGACTGGAAACTTATGATTGGAATATACTGGGTGAACAATAAGTATGGAATATTGCTAATAACTTTATAATGTGAATATTTATTAAAAAGTGTTATGTGCTATATTTATTATAGGCATATCTTTTAATATTTTTCACATAATTTAGAAAATGTATATCCTCATGTATACAGTGTGTGCCAAAAACATGTTTTTTTTTTTTTTAATTACAGCATATCACTGTTTGACTATTGCGACGTAATACTTACAGACTTGACAACTGACCTTTCGAACAAGCTGCAGCGTGTGCACAATATGGGTGTCAGATTCATAAGCAATGCTCACAAATTTGACCACATTACACCCTCATTCAAATCTTTATCCTGGCTGCAACTTAGTAACCGTAGAACACTTCATTCGCTGTCTCTTCTGTTTCGAGTTCTCCACACTTCTACTCCAAATTATCTTCGTTCCCGGTTTAACTACTTATCCTCCAATCACAATCTAAACACCAGGTCACAGGAGAGCCAAATCCTAGCAATTCTTGGCCACAGAACATCCCATTATTCATCCTCTTTTACTGTCTCAGTCCCCCGTGGATGGAATTCTCTACCTCAGAAGATAAGGGGCTGAAAGACAATAACCACTTTCAAGGAAAGGCTAAACGATTTCTTACGGGCGCAGTCAAATTGAAGTTATAATTGTGATCGAGTTTAATAATTTAATTTAATTTAGGTATGACTATACTTACTATTACTGTTATTATTATTATTATTATTATTATTATTATTATTATTATTATTATATTATTATTATATACTTAGTTTAATATTTTTTTAAAACTGTTCACTCAATTCTGTGTGTGTGAAGGGATCAAATTTATTGGTTATTGTATTGTTTATTTTCTTATAATTTTAACCTCATTCAGAGAAGATAATTAATTTAAATAGATTACTAAATTATTTTAGAAATTACGGGAGGCCATAAGTACTGTTTGAAAACCAAAAGTCATTTATATTGCGTATCAGGGCAAATCTCACGGAAATAAAAGGAATACAAGTCTTAATGATGGTTGGATATGGTAATAGAATAAGAACTCAATCAGGTGCATGCAAACAAAAAAAAGAAACAATGCACAATGTCAAAAATTGTAAAGAAGTTTGAAGAAACAGCAAGTTTAAAGAACAAGAGAAAATCCGGAAGCCAATATCTGCTCTGAATGATGTACTGTATTTTCATGAGGTTAAAATTAAAAGAAAACAAACAATAGGATAACATAAATTGACATTTCCACACACATAAGTGAGAGAAGAGTTAAAATATTATGTAAGAATAAGTATAGCGATACCAATTTTGAGAGACACTAATGACCAAATAATTACAGGGGACAAACAAAAAGATTTATTGAACTCAAAATTTATTTCTATTTTCAATAAAAAAGACAGAATGATTATAATCGAAGAAGGGGAATGCCCAGAGATGTTCGTAATAACGGCTAAAACTGTTCGGAAGAGAATAAAAAGACTACAAAATCGAAAATCGCGCAGTCCAGACGATATTCCCACAGAAATTATAAAGTTAGGAGGTGAAGTCATGATACCTTACATAATGAGAATTTGTAATGTATCAATAAATAATTGTAATATCCCAGACGACTGGAAATCGTGTATCATAATCCCCATATATAAAGCAGGAGACAAATGCGATGCGAACAATTACAGACCTGTCAGTCTCACATCAGTTATCTGAAAAATAATGGGACATCTAATAACACAATATAATCGTAATTTTTTATATAAAATAACGAATGGCTGAACAAAATTCAACGTGGCTTCAGATCAGGATACTCTTACGAAAGTCAAATCACATCCTTAATACAAGATTTATGCGATGAAGTTGATTGAGGGGGGGGGGGGAGAAATAGATGGAGTTGTGATCGATTATTTCGCTGAAGCTTTCGACGTGATGCCTCACGAAAACCATTAGAGAAACTAAGCAGTCTTCCAATAGATAATCCAGTAGTAAGATGGATATATAAATTCTTAGAAAACAGGTCCCATAAGGTCAGAATAGGAAAAGAAATATCGAAACTAGAAACTATAACATCAGGTGTTCTTCAAGGGGCGGTTCTAGCACCTCTATTGCTTCTTATATACTACTAGCCACCGGAGTAGTTCGTTCGGTTAAGGCGCTTGCCTGCCGATCCGGAGTTGTGCTCGGGCGCGGGTTCGATCCCAGCTTGGGCTGATTACCTGGTTGGGTTCTTCCGAGGTTTTCCCCAACCGTAAGGCAAATGTCAGGTAATCTATGGTGAATCCTCGGCCTCATCTCGCCAAATATCATCTCGCTATCACCAATCCCATCGACTCTAAATAACATCGTAGTTGATACAGCGTCGTTAAATAACGAAGTAAAAAAATACTAGTTCTCAGGTAAGATTATTCGCGGACGATTGTGTAATATATAGGGACATCATTTTATTTTTACTTCAATTTTTATTGTACCAGAGTTTTTGAATGTACTTCACTCCCACCCCTTCTACTAAGGAAGTTCAAACTCCACACAGAACCAAGACCGCAGATAGTAAGCAGTACTGAGTTACTGAGTATAGTACGTTCCAGAAATATGTTCGCGTTTTCCAGTGACGAAAGAGCTTTTAATATTGAATCATATTTTCGCAGAGGTACTGTCCGTTTGCCTACGTCGCATCCCAATTTCCCCCACCTGCTTCTGCTCGCCCCTCTGTAATAGCTGGGCTGTCTTAGCTCTTTTCTGAAAACATTAATTTCTCTTAGGAATTGGAAGTTTACGTAATATTATACAGCTGTTTAATTTAACTTAAATAAAAGGGCCTCGTTAAGTAATTAACTGTCACGTGATTTCCTCCGTTTCTATAATCCTGCGGCATAACCACTTGGACGGACAGTAGATAGCATGTCTGAGTAATTTTATATTTTCGGGTCGGGCAGAAGTGAAGATTGAATTTACAGTACGTAGAGTAGGGACAGAATTATTTCAACATGAGTTACTAGTACGAAGGACGAAACTGGCAATTTGAATTAGATGCAATAGTCTATAGTGCGATAATATGCACAAAAGAACTGAAGCCTGTATCGAAATGAATGGCTACCATTTTCAAAATTGTGTTTAAATATTCATATTATGATTATTTTTCAATTTAACTTCTCCATATTGTACGCTAATGTGCTGTAGACAGTATAATATACACTGCATAATGAATACGTTCGCATGGATAACTCACTTCGTGAGTAAAAACACTTATTCTTAATACAGTACTGTACTTTGATTAAAGAAAAACCTAATGAAAACTATCAAACTCAAAATCTCGATATTTCCTAGTTTACGTAAATGGATGAACTACTTTTCTTCCTTCCCATACTTAGTAGAGTGATTTGTGTTTTATGCCAGTATCATCGAACTCCAGTCTTCGAGCGGCGAGCAAGCGGTGTTTCCGTTCTCTAAAGGTATAGTCAGGTTAATATTAAAAATGTTAGTAAAAATAAAATGATGTCCCTGTATAAACAAATTAGTGATGAATCCGATAGATAGATAGATAGATAGATAGATAGATAGATAGATAGATAGATAGATAGATAGATAGATAGATAGATAGATAGATAGATAGATAGATAGATAGATAGATAGATAGATAGATAGATAGATAGATAGATAGATAGATAGATAGATAGATAGATAGATAGATAGATAGATAGATAGATAGATAGATAGATAGATAGATAGATAGATAGATAGATAGATAGATAGATAGATAGATAGATAGATAGATAGATAGATAGATAGATAGATAGATAGATAGATAGATAGATAGATAGATAGATAGATAGATAGATAGATAGATAGATAGATAGATAGATAGATAGATAGATAGATAGATAGATAGATAGATAGATAGATAGATAGATAGATAGATAGATAGATAGATAGATAGATAGATAGATAGATAGATAGATAGATAGATAGATAGATAGATAGATAGATAGATAGATAGATAGATAGATAGATAGATAGATAGATAGATAGATAGATAGATAGATAGATAGATAGATAGATAGATAGATAGATAGATAGATAGATAGATAGATAGATAGATAGATAGATAGATAGATAGATAGATAGATAGATAGATAGATAGATAGATAGATAGATAGATAGATAGATAGATAGATAGATAGATAGATAGATAGATAGAGAGACAGACAGACAGACAGACAGACAGACAGACAGACAGACAGACAGACAGACAGACAGATAGATAGTTAGATAGATAGATAGATAGATAGATAGATAGATAGATAGATAGATAGATAGATAGATAGATAGATAGATAGATAGATAGATAGATAGATAGATAGATAAATAGATAAATAAATAAATTCATTAATTAATAACACATTTAAGAAACATTCATATTAAAAGTTATTAGCAATATTTCGAACTTATTGTTCACTCTGTATAATACACACGTAATAAAATACGTTACACTGAAGCAGAAACCTTCGCTGTCGAACAAAGAATGAAACTGACGAAGGAATTTAAATCAACGGTTAACGGTGCTCTCTATTTAATGTAGCAGAAAAACTAAAATAATAAGAAATATGGGCTAATAGTATTTATAACTCTTATAATACATGTGGTTGGGTCACTGACATGGAAGAAACTGCCTACTGAAGGATGTACTGGGAGGAATGGTGAACGCGAGAAGAGTTCACGGCAGAAGATGATTTAGATGGTAGACGACATTAAGATATATGGATCATATGCGGAGACAAAGAGGAAGACAGAAAATACGTAAGCTTGGAGAAAGCTGGGTTTACAGTGAAAGTCCTGTTTTTGGGGAGAACACTATGTACTGTGTGAGTGAATAATACATGAGACCAAACCACACAAGCTGACTTCTAACATATTAATAACATTTCGTTACAAGAGATTGTTCTCGGGTTTAACCCGTTTCTCTGTATAATTCCACTAACATTCTCCAACATCGCCTCATTACATATAGGATCTTTAATACGAGTAGATCGGAGTGAATTCTTGAAGGTTGAATGGGTTTTTCGATGACGATACAGGAACGGTTTTGGACTCCCGAAAACATAACGCTTTATCCTAAAAGTTTCCAGTCATTCCACAGCAACAATTTAAAAAAGTCTGCCATTCGGATATAAAAAATATCTGAAAACGATAAAATTCCTTTATCCAGGATCGTTCAATAATATATACTTATCCACACTTATTTTACTATGATAACGACATTTATTACTACTGAGTAATCTGTAGTAATCAACTCAGCTGAAGAAGCAGATTGCATTGTTATAATAATAATAATAATAATAATAATAATAATAATAATAATAATAATATTATTATTATTATTATTATTTATTTATTCTGGCGAAGTTAAGGCCATCAGGCCTTCTATTCCACTTGGCCAGAAACAAAAGAAGCTGATACAATTTTACTAATATTTAAAGAACACTAATAAAAAATTTATATAGTCATACAAGCACAAGTTGAGTAAATTAATGCAAACATACTAAACAATAATTACAAAATAATATAAGGATAGAAGTTACATTCAATTAATATGGAAGCGGTAAGTGAACCAATATTACAAATTACAAGAATAACAAATTCAAAGTTAATTATAACTCTACAACACTGAGGAAATTACACACACACACATATATATATATATATATATATATATATATATATATATATATATATATATAAAGGAGAATTAAACATGAATACTGATCACGTGCATTTCTGGATTCGCCCATACGTGCTACATGCCCTGCCCATCTCAAACGCTTGGATTTAATGTTCCGAATTATGTCAGGTGAAGAATACAATGCGCAATACAATACAATACAATGTTAGTTGGGAGGCTGGAGGGAAAAAGACCTTTGGGGAGGCCGAGACGTAGATGGGAAGATAATATTAAAATGGATTTGAGGGAGGTGAGATACGATGGTAGAGACTGGATTAATCTTGCTCAGGATAGGGATCAATGGCGGGCTTATGTGAGGGCGGCAATGAACCTCCGGGTTCCTTAAAAGCCAGTAAGTAAGTAAGTAAGTAAGTAAGTACTGATCACGTGTTTAAACAATTTACTTTTACATTGCAATATCGTTCGACAGTTCCTGAGGGAGCTGGGTAGGGAGTTCCAGAAACGAATTGCTGATACTGTGAAAGAGGAAGAATAGTGAGCTGTTTTATGGCAAGGCATAGATAATAAAGGGTCATTTTTAGAACGAGTACCCAGGCTGTTATAAGAGGACAAGAATTTAAAACGCACCGAGAGATAGTTAGGCGAAGAAGTATTGATGATGCGATATAGGAAAATTAGTGAATGGATATATCTTCGGTCCTGTAATCTTACCCATTGGAGCGTTTCAAGGGAAGGTGTAATGTGGTCGTATTTGCGGATGTTGCATATGAAACGTCTGCAGGCATTATGAACGCGCTGCAATCTTTGGGCTAAGTTAGAATTTAAATCTGTTAGTAGAATGTCGCAATAGTCAAAATGTGGCAGCACCAATGCTTGTATGAGAATTCTTTTTAATTCAAAGGGTAGAAAATTTTTCAGGCGATTTAATGAATGAAGGATGGAGAAGACGGTCTTGCATGTGTGTGTGACTTGGACATTCCACTTGAGGTCCTCGTCCATGTACACACCTAGATATGCAACAGAGAGACTGAATGAGATTATGGTTTCATTCATTTCATTTCATTATGTCATTCCTTTGACCATAAAAATAGAATTAAATATGAATTGGTGCGTGAGGACTTCCAGAAATGGTGCAAAGGTAAGAAATAGGTAAAAGAAAGAGAAGAATTCCTTAGTTATTTTGAGTATTTATCAAAATCTTATATATCTGTTGACTTATTTTCGATATTGCTGAGTGTGATGTTCATGGAAATAAACGTCAATAAATATTTCAGCGAAATAATGAATTATTTTGAGTTGCAGTTATGCCTATATCACTTGAAGAGTGTGATCCCAAAACTCGCTCTGTCCATTTGGCCATTTTTATGACACACGCGCGCGCGCACACACACGCACGCACGCACACAATGTTTGAGACCTCTATCGTTATATTTTAAGCTTGTTTTCGTCCAAAATAACGCCAATCCTTATCTATATGTTTGTGTTATTGTGCATGTCACTTGAAAACTCGCTCAGTCCGTAGACCAGTGAATAAAAAAAATCAGCCCATCTTTCATAAAAATGGACTTAACATGTTTTAGGATCGCACTGTTCAATTGTAAATATCACAGACATTATTAAGTTGTCATGGAAATCAATGACTTGCTATGGTCTATGATTTCCAAGTTACAACCTATATTGAATGATAATTAGATTTTATTTTAGTAGGTCATTTTACGACATTTTATCAATATCTTAGGTTATTTAGCGTCTGAATGAGATGAAGGTAATAATGCCGGTGAAATGAGTCCGAGGTCCAGCACCGAAAGCTACCCAGCATTTGCTCATATTGGGTTGAGGGAAAACCCAGGTAACTTGCCCCGACCGGGAATCGAATCCGGGCCACCTGTTTTCGCAGCCATACTCGCTGTTACTCCACAGGTGTGGACTAATAATTAGAACTAGGATACTTAGGTAAATAAATATTTTATTTACACTATAATAAAAACTCGTAATTATGTTTCAAGTTTCCGACAAGGTCACCTGGGCATTTATTTTAAATTTTATTTCACATAAAACACATAAAATTAAGCTTTCATCAAATAATTTTCGACAAAACTCCCGTTTCAGATTAATCATCACGAAGAAATAAACGCCACAGAGATGAGGCACATTTCCCCATTATACATTTTATGTAATTCAGAACTACATATTTAGCTACGTTGTCCATTTATAATAGTCCCTATCTTTTACGATACATACAGAAATAATGCCATTTACCACCAATCGAAATTAGAAAAGTAACTGCTGTTTTGATGATTGCATACACAAGGGATCCCTCATGACCCCAAAAGTAAATGAATTTGCTTCTTTTATACATTTTAACTACATTTAAGAAACATTCATATTAAAAGTCATTAGCAAATTTCTAAATTATTGTTCACTTTGTATAATACTTACGTAATAAAATACAGTATAAATAAGTTGGATAAAATTACTGAAGCAGAAATCTTCATTGTGGAACAAAGAATGAAACTGACGAAGGAATTTAAAACAACGGACAAAAGTACTCTCTATTTGATGTAGTAGATAAAGAAAAATAATAAGACTTATGGTCTAGTAGTACAAGGTGATTATAATTAAACTGTTCAGTGCAGTTGTTTAGACGTGACAGATGGCAACTGTTTCTCGGAATTGCCTGTCTGTGGACCTGTGGAACTGTAGTCTACTCTCTCACCACAAGCGATAAGAATTGTTACTACTAAAAAAACTTTACTGTAACTAATACACATAAACACTGATGTGACATTTAGGAGTGCCTCGTAAATTATCATAACGCTGTTTCAGGAAACAATTAGGCTATAATTTCATAAACATCAGCTGCTTCCGTTTCCGTTTCCAATCATAAACATGTCTTTAGGAAATGCCTGTTGTTTCTCAATGGTCAAGGCGCTCTTTTTCCCAGTACAAGGCAGGGTTCCGCGATAATCGTCAGTCATTTGTGATAGATAACTTGAGGATGAATCCAATTGTGTATTGTAATTCTTCAGCAATGGACGAGATAGCATAATTTATACTGGTGAATACAGCATATTGTTTATATACACATAAAATAATTTAAACATAATTAGAATGCTTTTCCTTTTTTGTCACATTTTTCCGATTTTTAGTACATTAAAAAGAAATATTTTCCCGATTTTCAGCACCTAAAAATTCGAGCACTAAGGATAATATATTTAAAAAAATAATTACAGGTATTATAAATTACTATTTTCTAAATAAAAAAGGATATTAAACCATCGAGAATATTGTATGCAACTAGTGAGATGTGCATTATTAACTAGAGACCTCGGCTAACGCCT
The DNA here is from genome assembly GCF_040183065.1 of Periplaneta americana. Lineage (NCBI taxonomy): Eukaryota > Metazoa > Arthropoda > Insecta > Blattodea > Blattidae > Periplaneta > Periplaneta americana. The sequence continues at coordinate 135,331,555 of NC_091121.1, read as the reverse complement.
CGTTCTTCAAAAACACACTCGAACTACAATGAAATTCCTCCTCGCGACAATGGAATTCCTTGTCACAAAGTATTAGGGGCTGCAAGACAATAAACATTTTTTAGCTTAAATGATAATCTTCTTAGCAATTCACTCTAATTATACTGACTTAACGGTCACTGACTATATGGTAACTTCTTTCTTTAGACACACATCCTGATAGCGCTGTATTTTCAAAATTGTCTCATAATAATCTATTCCTATTTTCTAACATTATTTGAAATATATTGATATTATATGTATTTTAGTTTAATTCTGCTACACAGTTTGTATTTCACTGTTTAATTAATAGTTCATAGTATTGTACTGTTTAATTCATAAGTAACTCTTGTATACACATAACTTTTATCTAAATCAAATTTTTATATTCTTTGCAGCTTGTAAGTTCATTCATATGTACAGTATGTATGTATACTTTTTGCTGGTTGGGTGGAAGAGAAGGCCTTAAGGCCTTAACTCTGCCGGCTAAAATAAATAATTATAATAATAATAATATCATAATAATAATAATAATAATAATAATAATAATAATAATAATAATAATAATAATAATAATAATAATAATATTATTATTATTATTATTATTAAGTGCAGTGTTAACAACAATAATAATAATAATAATAATAATAATAATATTATTATTATTATTATTATTATTATTATTATTATTATTATTGTTAACACTGCAATTAATCCACTATTTTTCGAGTGGTTATATCGAAAGATCATCGAAACTGGGGAAATCTCGTGACAGTTACTTAACGGGGCCCTTTTCTTTAAGTTATTTTAAACGGTTGTATAATAATACGTAGACGTCCAATTCCGAACAGTAAATGTTTTCAGAAAATAGCAGAGACAGTCGAGCCTATACAAAGGAGCCAGCAGATAAGAGTGCGGCAAACCGAGATGCGACATAACCACTTGGATGTATAGTAGATGCATAAATAGTAACTATTAAACAGCAAGTGCAAATAAATTTTATTGCCGAAAGAAATGACAGGCAAGCATGAAACATGAAAAATAGAGGTTTCTTTGTGCTACTGGAAAGGGGGAAGTGCAGGATGTGTCTGGTTAAGACATTCCTGCACGTGTTGGTTAGGAAGTCGCCATGAGACAAGTGTCTGCGCTATCTTGATTGATGCGACAATGTGAAGTATGCAGAGGAGGGTTCCACAGAGCTACACATTACACACATCTGCTACACATCCCCAACTTCTCGAATTAATTATTTCCACCCTCTCGTCTCTCGCTTTTAACAAAGGTGTGCAACGATTCGCTACAGGAATACCATAAAATTTATACCCGAAAAAGTTGCGTTTACCTCAGGAACTGCTTGGAAAACTAAAACGAAGAAATAAACGTCACAGAGATGAGGCACATTTCTCCACTATACATTTTATGTAATTCACAACAATTACATATATAGCTACGTTGTTGATTTATAATAGTTCCTATCTTTTAAGATACATACAGAAATAATACCATTTACCAATCGAAATTAGAAAAGCAATGCTGTTTTGATGAGTGCGTACACAAGGGATCCCTCATGACCCCAAAAGTGAATTAATTTGCTTATTTTATACATTTTAGCTACGATACTGTGTATGTACATAATTAACTTCGCGAAAATCGTATAATACAGCTCTTCCTATACAGATACTGTCTTCGTTTCTAACATTCCTATGCTTCATTTAGGGGATATGTACAGTAGTGACAAAAAAACCTGACCAAGCCTTGTAGCTGATTTGTGAGCCTTGTTCACTCCAGAGCACGATAGACTGGTAACTAAGACTTTCGTGGTTCGAATCCTGCCTGGGAAGGAAACTTTTTTTTTCGTTCCTTATTCAAATTTATTTCCAATACTTTTCGATTGCAGCGATATTTTACTACTTAATTAATTATTATTCCCACAACATGAATTCTACCAGCAATCGAAAAGTATTGGGAATAAATTTGAACAAAAAAAAAAAAAAGATTCCTTCCCAGGCAGAATTCGAACCATGAAAATCTTAGTTACCAGTCTATCGTGCTCTGGAGTGAACAAGGTTCTGATATAAGCTACAAGGATCGGTCCGGTTATTTTACCACTACTGTACACCTTTCCCTAGCATAAATTTAGTACTTACTTACTTACTTACTGGCATTTAAGGAACCCGGAGGTTCATTGCCGCCCTCACATAAGCCCGCCATTGGTCCCTATCTTGAGCAAGATTAATCCATTCTCTATCATCATATCCCACCTCCCTCAAATCCATTTTAATATTATCTTCCCATCTACGTCTCGGCCTCCCTAAAGGTCTTTTTCCCTCCGGCCTCCCAACTAACACTCTATATGGATTTCTGGATTCGCCCATACTTTCTATATGCCCTGCATATCTCAAACGTCTGGATTTAATGTTCCTAATTATGTCAGGTGAAGAATATAATGCGTGCAGTTCTGTGTTGTGTAACTTTCTCCATTCTACATTAACTTCATCCCTCTTAGCCCCAAATATTTTCCTAAGCACCTTATTCTCAAACACCCTTAATAGCATAAATTTAGTAAAATTCAAAATTTAATTTCTACAAACTTCAAACCTCTGTCCTGAAAACTAGCTACTATATTTTGAATTATACCCTTACTCTCTGGCACGAAATATATAATCCCTTTTAATACAAATTATTGTGTTTTTCTATTTTAAATGAATGTCACACAATGGCGATCAGCTTCTAAATTCAGCAAACCATTGTATCAGTACAGTAGAATGAAGTGTAAGAGTGGGTGAATTTAGTACCGAAGAAAAATCTTTTTCCTAAAGCAAATTAAATATTATGGGTAGAATTGTTACGCTTTTATTTCCGATTTTAGTCAGAATTTCATCCTCAAAGACCAGAAATAGTAACTAGAACATAGTATTGTTAGCAAATTTTCGTTCTGTTGTGACACATTTCTCATGCGTCGATGAACTATTGAAACATAGTGTTCAAGATATAGGACGAAAAGGGAAAAACTTGCTTGGAGTTTCACGAAAAATCGATCTCGCTTTTATCACTGCTGCATGCTGATTTTTGAGAATGGAAATGTAGTAAAAACAATTTACAATGTATTTAGGAGTTTATTTTCGAAACGAGCTTTGTCCATTCCCATAACTTTGTGGGAAATCACGAAAAACGTTTTTAGGTCTAAAATTTCTTACCAGCTAGGCAAGAGACATTATCAAACGAAAGAGATTTGGTGCATCAAATGGGAGCATGTGACTCTTTGATTCCAAAGCTGAAACTAATATTTTGTAGTAAATTCTGCTGTTAAAAGAGTCAGTTTGATTACAATATATTACGCTTTATCAAACCTGGCAATCTTTTCATAAAGAAAGCGTAATTAGTAATAATAATAATAATAATAATAATAATAATAATAATAACGCAAGATTTTTCTGGTTTGGATGGCGTTCTGAAGCCAAATATGTCTGTTATATGTAGAGTTATAAATGTTATAATTGAAGAATATATGGACACAGAAAGCTCTTTTCGTTATCAGGGTGACAAGAGACGTTTTGAAAATGTGCTCCTCATTATCTGGAGTTCTTTTGTATAAGATTTTGCAAATTTAATTGGAATAATACTTAAAGTGAATGACCTTTAAAGCAGCAATGTTAAACTTGTTTTTCTTTCTGTTTCTCTAAACTAACTCAGTTCTCCGTCATTGTAGAAGCAGGATATGATTCGAATAGGTGACACTCTCACGGATAATTGGCAAGCATATCGCGGACGATGGCACCATGATAAGGGAAGTAATAGTGCAAGGTTATTTAGGGTTGGAAAAGAAACTCTTGAAATTAGTACTATGCAAAAATTCCTCAAGAAGAAATTATGATACGAAGAAAAGCCCAAATTATGATATCCGGCCACGGGGATCTAATTCTGATAATCCTAATACATGGCAAATTATAACAATACCTTCGTCAACACAATAAATAAACATGCAGAAACACTATATTCCGTACACAGTTAATATGTTACCACTGCGTCGGTGACCAAACACTAAGATTTAATCATCTTCACGATCACAATTGAAACTACCACCTACCACCATGATCACAGCCAATACATGATCACCACTTCCATTATGATCATAATCTCGTTCATAACAACAACCACAACTACAAAACCACCATGTTTACGTTAAATAGCACGACCACCATCACTATAATTACCACACCTAACATCATGATCGCCATCAACAATATAATCAACATTTAGATCATTATCATTTCTAAGTGGATACCTACACGACCAATGCCATCACCACCTTCTTCGGCGTTATCGTTTAATTATTTCTGTACTTGTGTACCAGTCGCAAACGTTTGATGTAATTATTTCACGTGTTCTGGAAAGTTACAAATCTGCTTACATGCATTTAATGTTCTGAGTATATATTTAATTGATGTAATATGTCTATTACTGCTTGTAACTATGATATTGACTATTCCAATTACCTTTTTATAGACTATATCCAGTCCATCTTCGAACATGTAGTACAGTGGTCGTCAGCACTCGTTGAAATGGATAACGGGTAAGAAGTGTATCGCAATATGCATCGTAGTACAGTGTGCAATTTTCCAAATCTAGGTAGACAAAAATCAAATTTCGACTCGTTTAATTAGGCATAGATGAATATGAATTCATGTTCTTTAAAATTTGGAGAATTCTGTGAGAAATAGCTTTTACCGTTTAATCAGCAGCAAACTATATTAGAAGGGTATGAACAACTTCTCGCTCCGATTCAGTCGTAAACACAGAGGCTTACCATTTGTGTGAAAATGAGACAATTGTTAGTGATTTATTGTGTTGTGAGACATATAGTCTGTTCAGATAGGTACATTCTTACTAATGTAACTTCAGTATCAATTTTTTAAGTGTTCTTCTTCTTACAGTACGGTTTAAATATTACAATTGAAAAAATATTTGGTTAAAGTTCTCCGAATGTAATGTGAGTTTTAGTATAGGGTCACGTCCGGTTACAACACCATCATTTATGGCCGGTTTGTCCAAGTATTGTTAGAAGACGTAACGACTGTTAAACCTTCAACAGTTTGTTAAATACAGTTTTTCCATTTGTTCAACACCAGTTTGGCTTAACAGATTCTTAACCGTTTGTTAACTTTAAATGTAGGATTTCAGGCCGTTAACTCATTTAACAAACAGTTAAACATGGCGGATAACACCACAGCTGTTCAGACAAAAGTTGTGAAAGTAACATGTTATGTTTCTCTTTGAGGAATGTTTAGAGTAAGGGACGGTTTCGCCAAGCTTCAGTAAATCGGTCCAAATGAAACATTAACTAGTACTGAACATTGAAATATTTACACGATTACGTTTGTATGTGAGCTGTCCGTAGACTACAAGCCTAGCAGCTATATGTGCCTCGTCGCGCTGGTTACGTCATGGTACCCAGATGGAGTAGTCAGTAGCGTGTTGGCTTCCTATGCTAGCGGCCCATGTTCGGTTCTCGGCGATAACTTTTTTTTAACGTAACTAATTTTTATACATGTTAACTTTCTTCATTTTTATAATTTTGTGTAGTGGAACTTATTATTTCGCAACTCTGGCTCCACTAGGATAATTAAAAAAACTCTTGGGAGATCAATTTTCTTCCCGAAATAAAACAAAGATAAACAAACAACTTAAACAAAAATAAAAGAAATACACATGTGGATCTAATACATTGTCCACATGCCATTGGCACCTATCACTGCCTGGCATTTTCAGGGCATTGAGTCCACCAGATCGCGGAAATAGTTCTGGTCCTTAGCGAAATTTTCCCAGGTAATCAGAACTTGATCCCAGAACTGATCTGGATTTTGAGGTGGGATGTCTCGATATTTGTCAATCCTCTTTTTCATGCTTTTCCGTGAACCGTCTTTGAACGTTTATGGCGGTGTGCGCGGGGTGATTATCCTGCTGGAAAATTAAATTTCCATCGGAAAGAAAACGATTATAAATTCCAAGAATCCAGCTCTTTCGCTTCTGTTTTAAAGCCAGTGCAAACATATCTTATCGCTAGCTATAATATAATTCTAATAAATGAAAGTTAATATACCAATTAAGTTTTGTTATGTTTGAATCCACATTATGTATTAATTTACTAATATTTCTTAGGTACCGGTATGTAGTTATAATAATCACTTTCATGTCTTAAAATAAAACTCAGTTGTATGTTACCTAGTTGAAATAGGCCACTTGTTTCAATTCACTAGCTACTATTAACTCTAGATTCTATGTTACTAGCTCTTCAACTATAGCCGATGTCAATAGTGCTTCAAAATACGCAGTGAGTAAATAATAAAATGTTTCAGCAGCAATTGCTTCTTTAGGACGAAATTACATATAATTTATACATGAACCTAAATTAGAGAATTGTATATGATACGGAATTCTCCTCGGGGTTTTCTGTACAGTTGACTACACACACATTCGTGTAATTATTGTCACCTGGTGATCATAATGCTGAGATTTTTCTAAACAGAAATTCATATTTAGCATTATAAAATGTAACCATACATAATAATTATTATTATTCAATAGCAGTCAATGCAACTTTCATTTATCAACTCTCTGTACTGTATGAATTATGGCTACTGTAATAGGTTACGATTTTACACATGTTTCATGAGTTACTCCATAGTACAGAATTTAAATAATAATATCAGCCAATAAGAAGTTGTCTTATATATGCAAAATCATTACCAACTGCTGTTGAGTAGTTAGAATAGTATTAACGACAGTTAAAGTTAAGTGTTGGTTATTTTAAACAAAATTATATTGGAAAAATGGAAAATATCTTAACAAAACGTTAAAAATAAACCAGCTGTTAATTTAACATTTGTTAAGCCAAATTAAACATTACTTGGAAAAACTGGCCATTAGAGTGTTGAATCTTTGTTTTAAAGTTTGCGCGTTCTCGTGCATTTTTTAGTATTTTTTTTTCAAAGGTGGGCATACTGTAACGCGGCTTAACAGCAAAAAATAATGGAATAAGAAAGTTTTTATTCACTGTGTAAGTGTTCAGGCCTCCAAATTATTCACATGACATCGAAAATCTGGTTAAAATACATCGGAAACATTTTTATCTAACTTTAACAAACTCATTGTGAATCGGAACGCAAATCTAGTAGTTGAACAAAATTAATAACTTCTCTGCATTCTAACACATTTATATAAAACTTTGTACGGTCTTATAGGTGGAACATATTTTTATGTACAAACTCTGATTGCGTTTGCAAAAGAAAAACATCCTTTTATGGCGGGTGCATTTAGACAAAATTAATAACTTCTATCCTATATAATATGTATTTATGAAACTTTGTACAACAATTAGGCCTACAGGCAGCATACAGATGTAATCAGAGTTTGCACACAAAAAATATATGCTACATGTAACTCGTGTACAAAGTTTCATAAAAATCTGTTAAATAGGAGAGAAGTTAAGTTTGTTTAAAGGGGTAGTTCGTCTTATGGAACAGTAAATATAGTTGGTACCGGTATACAAAAAATAAATGCTACCTGCAACTTCATATAATGTTTCATAAAAATCTGTTAGATAGGAGAGAAGTCATTAATTTTGTCTAAAATTACCCTCTATAAAGGGGTAGTTTCTCTTACTCAAACGCAATCAGACTTTGTACGAAAAAATGTGTTACCTATAAGATCGGCACAAAGTTTCATAAGAATTCGTTGAAATCCAGAGAAGTTATTAATTCAGTCCATCTAGATTTGCGTTTTTGCGCACTGTGCGTCGTGCAGAAGAGAGAAGGAGGAGCATATCCACCAGCAGCCACGGATGCATGCCAGTGCAATGTCTTATCCGCGGGTAAGAGACGCTAGCCGGAGGGTGCACTGTGCTGAGGACCGCTGCTGTAGTATAACGCAACTTAAGACATAAAGATATATATTTGAATATATGAAATTTTGTTCGTCGTGGTTTTTGGTTAGTATCATGTCTCTGATCCACATTTAATAAAGCAATAATTGTAATAGATTTATAAAATCGTAGATTAATACATGTACTACATTTCTTCATCCTTCTCATTTACTAATACACAGATTATCCCAGAATCCTGCCAATTTTCTTATAGATCCGTAGTTTAATAGCTAATATTGAAGTAAATATACTGAAAGTTTTTGGGCTGCTCAAATACTGTATCAATAAAACTGTTAATGTTTCTTTCATGAAGGCTCCATAATAACCACAGTATTCGGTCCATTAATTAAGATGTTAATGAAAGAACTTTTAATAATATAATACAATATTACATCTTATTACCTACCGCCATATTAATAAAATTATTCCGTTTCTGAGTTCGAAATGATTGCTTCGTCATATATGATCAACAAGCACATCAGGTTATGAGAATAATAAAAATCCAATTTATACGTTTCTTGGAAAGAGGGCGGATGTAGACCAGTAAAAATAAATATCCACGCCCTAGAAGAACATTCAGAAATCCTAACCACACATCTCTTAGAACTATAAAACTAATTTCAGTTTCTGATATTTAGAATCAGATCTTTGGCTGGCAATTCGATTAAGGATACACTTTCTACTATTAAAATATACCTACTGTATATTGTTATTAATTTTAATTGGTTCTGTTTAATGAAACAGAACACAGATAATGTATGAATGTAGATTTCTTACACGAATTTATCATTTCGCGTTAACATCTTTTGGTCTAATCTTATTTACGTGTTAATATTATAAGTATGAATCTGAAGAATTTTTTTCTTATACTTTGTGGTTTTTTAAAGTTCATAAAAGCGTTTTTCAATTTTTCTTTATACTATAACGATTGAAAGAGCACCACCATAGTACAGCTATCACACACTTCGGCGATTGTCAACTCATTTTGTAGCAATATAATTTGCAATTCATTTTATATTTATTTTTAAATTGTGATCATACCCAAAGCAGACGTATTTGAGTAGCATATTTAAATAGCAGCCTATATAAAAAACAGAAATAAATATTATTTTGGGAACAAATATTTATACATGATGAACTACTATTTATAAGCTAAGACATAGTTTGAAAGATGTATTTCAATCATTTCATTTTACACTGATTGTAATCATAACACTCACCAAATTTGCTGAATTTTGTGCAATGCAATCTTCTGAGTTTAAGTTTATTCACCAGAATTAACAATCATAAAGGAACATTATTTTAAAGTTCAACAATTTGACATATAGTTCAATGTAAATATCGAATCATTATGCCACAAATTTTAACTTATTACCAAAGTATAATCAGAGTGACATGAGAGGAGAAATCTGCACTCGCTTTCTCTCTTATATTAAATTATGCACACTTCATCCTCCACTTAGGTGTTGTATTGCATGTTTATACACACATGCACGCAAACACACACCACACACACACATTCTAGTGATATTTAACTTATTTTATCCTTTTGTTTTCATATTTCCCGATAATCTATAATGTGGCAACCTGAGCTATATATAATTATAATTTTTCTTATTGTTGTACCTAAAAATATTGTGGTCATTGTATGCTTCATACTTCATTATATTATTATTATTATTATTATTATTATTATTATTATTATTATCATCATCATCATCATCATCATCATCATCATCATCAATAATTGTCTTATATTTTTATACTTTGTAGCCTATGTCTCATTTATTTTGATCTGCTGTTTACATTTTATTATGCTTTTTCCTTTATTTCTATATGTTATGTATTATGTCTGGTTTCTACTTACTTGTTTATTACTTTATATTGTTTTTATCTTATTTAGTTTTGTGTGTAAAATTGTAGTGTACTTTACTTTGTAAATTTGTAGAGCAGTATTCACAGAAATTCTTATCCCGGGCTTCCGGTGGATGATCAGCGAGCTAACGTTTTCGTATTCATAAACCAGTGTTAGCGGTATGATATGATATGAATCCTGTACAAATAACCCGACGTAGCCGGGGCTAGTTTAGCACGCTCGTAGCGCAGGGTAGCGAAATATCTATGAATAGCACCCGTAGTGTTTTTGTGACGCAGTTTTACTCCTGGCTGGGTGTTAGAGAAAGCCGTAAGGCCTTAACTCTGCCAGGTTAAATAAACCATTATTATTATTATTATTATTATTATTATTATTATTATTATTATTATTATTATTATTATTATTATTATATAATATAAGCAAAATTACGTAAGGGATGAGGGATGAGCCATTGTGTACATTTGCTTGCTGAATATTCTATATTTTATGCATTCTTTCATATCCACAATGTTCACCGAATTCTACAACGTCTGCCAATTTTAATCACAGTGTGCAAGTCTTCATAATTCCCTGCCAATTCTACTGTAAAATTTATGTTATCCTGCACCGAGCATCGGAGATCAAAGAAGTTTTTTTAGGCCTACGGACACTTGTATTTCTATTTGAAAAATGTAATAACAAGAAGAAAATATCCGCAAATATACGTGTAAAGTCCGAACTTCTCCTCCGTTCCTAAGTCATGCCCTTGGTCAGGTCTAAAACACGCAAAGCTCGGATCTATTGGGTAACATAGCAACTACTGTAAAAACACTCAAGGAGTACAAAGAATATATAATATAAGATCGTTGTTTTTAGGAAACCTCCTTGCACAACATAATTTTTTCACGAGGAAGAAAAAATTAATTAAAATTCAATGGACCTAGATAACAATATGAAGTAATTCGGTAGAATACGTTAGCGAATATGATGAACAAAACATAGAGGATTTTTTAATTAAATTTTTCTTCCGCCTGAAAAATTATTTCCTGTACTGTCACATAGGAAGTTTCATAAAAAACCGACGATAAGTAAATTTTGATTAAAATGTTGGTCATATTAGTGACATTTTATGACAGGGTCGTATGCGGAAACTAAGAAGAAGGCGGAACATAGCAAAGATTGGAGAATGCTGGGTTTGCAGTGAAAGACCTACCCTTGGGCAGAACACTATGAATGAATGAAATGGAAGCAAGGCTTGATCCTTAGATTATGAAGATTTCCCGAAAATTCTGGAGTCGATGATAAAAATATACCCTGCCTTTGTAGAAGAAAATACTTTAACGAGGGACGAGAGAATGAAAAATCTACAGCGTGCGACAAATAAGACTTCAACCTGTTGACAGCGATAGGGTGGGTAACCTTCCGGGAAGTGAATTGAGCGATAAGGGAAGTGACAGTATCTTTATATGACAGTAGAGACAGACAGACTATTTTATGAACAGTAGTCAGATCTACTTTTGTTCCCACAACAAGAGGCATTAACATTATAAACTGTAGTTATATACACAACTAAACAATACATATTCATTACAGAAACATAGGCTATATGTCTGAGATAAAAATCATTATTGAAAAATCAGGTCAGTTTGCGGCGACGTCTTCTGAAAGCTACTCAATCTTTTAAACTACATTTCCTCTGCGTTATGTGACAGAAGTATATCTTCAGAATGTGTGACGTCTGAATAAATCTTCTAGAAAGCGATCATAGTATCAAAACTGTTCAGGTTATATTTACCTATGTGCTTGTATAGCAACTAGCTATTTCTCTCGGGCCATTACCGCAATAGAGCGCTGCAAACATTGGGCAAACATTATGTTTTTGCTGCTTAATGTCCTTCATCGAAGGAAAAATGTAATAAAAGTTTTGTCACGTGTAACAGGTAGAATCATCGCTAACATTTTGGTGCAACGGTCCCCTTTCACTCTGTATATACTACTTGTGGACAGTCGTGTGAAATCGTTGCCTACATACAAGTGGACTCTCATCAAGACTCGCTACAAATTTTAATTCCGTGTCTGTGCATATAATGCTTAATGTAGTAAGCCTTTCTTAAGCACAAAATGTTCGAATCGTGTTATTCGTCTACTTCGGATTATTGTACTCAAATGATTACTGTTACAAGTTTTTCGTGGTAAGAATTCTTTGTGTTGTTTCCATTAATTGATCCTAAAATGAATTATCGTAGTTCGTCTATGTCATTTTTAAGTGTGTGTGATTAGTACGCCTCAGCTTTTTATTAATTTTAGTAGCCAGTGATCTGCAAGATCTAAGAAGGCAGGTAAAATAATTTTTCTGTAAATTCTGAGTTTTGTGTTTCTATATAACATGTGTAATTTCTGTAGTGTTCGGGTAAAGGGGGATCAGTAATGTTTTGGGCAGATGGAATTTTGTCCCCCAGACGAACACAGAAGTTAACTTATAGAAATGAGTGTGCAAAAATCAAAGAATACTAGCAGTTGATGTGCTTTATTTGTGTAGAAAATTATTTGCAATAAGGGTTCGAAGTTTAATTTTTATTTATCTCTAAACTAATTTTTATGACTTATCTCCCTTTACCCAAACACCTCAGATTTAATAACTTGCGTAGAATATTAAATATAAATGTCAAGAAAAACATTGCAACATATTTTACTGAATTTTTAAAAGTAAGTAACATTCATTTTCATCCAGAAACAAATGAACTGACTAATAAAACTACATCTCGGCGTCGTTATGTTCGCCTATGACTTCCCTAATTTCGGCGGCAGGGCAATTCCGTTGATCTAGGAGCTAGCAACAGATTCGAATTACGGATTTAATTGCGTGTAGTATTAAGGGTTTCTCTCTTTGCCAAGACTCAGAACGAATTCGTGGTCTATTCAGCCTCATGTGCAATTGAGTAGGCCTACCGTGTCTTTCCCGGTGGTCGGAGAGTGGTGCCGACCACACCAATTCATTGTAGTGTGGAGGTCACGGAAGCATGGAGGTCGACCTCTATGTTCTCCACGCGACTCCATTGTTTGTTAAGGGAATATCTTCACCTTTATTAATCTAATTTCATTTTCCAGAGCCTCAATTGTAATTTAAAAGTAGATCCACTATGGCACTTTTTGTTTCAAATTACCTTGCTCATGAAAATCATTCAGAGTTAGATGAGGAGAAGGATGAGATGGCCATATAATGTTGTGTTGTTTGAGTCGTATCATTGTCCTGTTGAATTAAATAATGTAGTATATATCTGGTGGTCTGACATGTTTGCAAAAGAGGCGAGAAAGGAATGGTCGAGGAGAGCAAAGAACAGAGATTTATGGTAAGAACTAGAAAGAGGCACTGTAAATAGCGAACATGAATGCTGAAAATATTGCAAACTGCAAACTCGGTGATTTTGAAAGTGCCAAAATATTGTAAACTAAAGTCAGTGTTTGTGAAAGTGATAATTAAAATACTCTAAATAGTAAAGTCGGTGTTTGTGAAACTGACAATTAAAATATTATAAATGGTAAAATCTGTGTTCGTGGAAGTACTACCTAGTTAAAATATTGCAAATAGTAATCTCAGTGTTTGTCAAAGTACTGGTGTTAGTATTGTATGGACAGGAACCAAAGAACAAAGTATCTACGACAACTCTCCTGGATTGGTCCATCAAGCCAGTATCCATAAGCCACCCATGTAATAGAGGTCCTACTCCCAACACACGAGGCCTTTGCCCAACATAGGATATCATTCATTCCTTACCGTACCTATGTCGTCCCTCTTCTTCTGTGAACATTTCAAAGAATGTTCCGAAGATGTTGCTGCCATGTCATAAAAAATATCTGTCATATGAAGGGTTCAGAACCATAGTGGGCCAAGCGCCATTTACTAAAACCGTAGAAAACAAGGATTGAAATGAAGTTATTACCATAATTCAATGGAAACATTGCAAGTAATATAAAATATACACATTAAAACTAAATGATAGCTCAATCTTCATTAAACTATGGTATTCACTTTATTTTAAACCTTGCTTTCTCAGTTTTTAATAAATGGCGCTTGGCCCACTATGGCTCTGAACCCTTCATATTATACTTTGTGTACTAATTCAGCACCCACACATACTTACACTCATGTGAAGAAATTCATGGGCCAAATGACGACTTTTAATATCCAAATGCCATGTATCCTTTTAATTAAAATATATAGACCTAATTATGCAATAGAATATGCACTTAGATGGAACTAACCCTCAGGCTCAGTATAAGAAGGGGGTAGATAATTTCGTCGTACATAAAATCCAATATTCTGTGGCAGAATAACATTTAACACGTGATATTTAATCTCCCTTCTACTGACACTTTCAACGAACTGAAGTATTTTAATCGTTTTAACAAACATTTTTACGATATATATATCACACTACTGATAATTTTTTTTTTTTGCATATCAAACCCTTTAGCCATGAATTTAAATCGAATAATTGTAAAAATCGTTAAAATAAATCTTGCAACACAGCGCACTGTCACGCATCACTGGCTGAGAGGGGAAGGTAAGGAGTGCAGGCCGCCATTGGTAGAGTTATTGCAGTAGCTGTGATGTTGCCAAATGCTTCATATAGAATCATAACGATGATTTCCAGGTCACTGTACAATTGTGCGTTAGTAATGTAAAAATCAGCTGCTGTGATGGTTCTGCACACAGCTCTTTGGATGGCATCGAGTTTCTTGATGCGGCGAGGTTTGGTTTGAGCCCAATCGTATGATGTGTACAGCAGTAGTTTGGTTTTGAGTGGAATGAAACTTTTAAGTATTGGATGTAATGCTAAGAATCTTGCAATGCTCTGTCTTGTACTAATTGTATAATGATGTCTGTATGTCAAACGACTGTCCAGTACTATACCAAGATATCTGACCGTTGTTTTGTAGGGAATATGTTGATTCTGAATACAGAGCGGTTGTAATAATCGTGAAAATCTCGTTCTAAAAAACTACTGCTGTACTTTTTTGACAGTTAATTTTCAGTCGCCATCTTGTAGACCAGGGCCGGGCATGAGAGCGCTCTTTAAAGCACACACCGCTCATTTCTCAGAATCACGTAATGTGCCGAGCCCTGTTGTAGACCATTGGATGAGTGAGTGAGTCCAAGGCTTCTTGCATCTCATTTTGAAAACTATGCTTGTTCTGCCGTCTGTTTAACTGCGCCAGCGTTATAACAACGGGAAACTTAACTTTCAGAGTATTTCTTTCGATTCATGATTAGCACAAACATATTGCATCCATAGTTGTCGCAAATGTTTGACTTAAAACCTGATTAATCATTTGTAATTGCTCTGTACTTTCTTCTAATCGTGTAATAGTCAATTAAATCCCACTCGAGTTTTGATTTTCTCTAGATAAATCAAAACCTCTAGTGAGATTCCTGTAGATAAATCATAACTTCATTGGAGAGACGAAGTAATACGGAACATTCAACAAGTCAAACGAACAGAAGATTCGGCACTGGATAGACAAGCACCGGAAGACAATTGTACGCAAAGTCAAAAACTTCGTTTCCAGTTACAAGTTTAATGAATAAAAACCGAACAACCATAGTTTCGCAACCGCCACCTCTGCTTCTATGTAAAGAACAAGTACTTATCATAGGCCGGCTACTTTAGAATGATTTAGAATCGATGTAATTTGTGATAATGAAGATGTATTTGGCGAGATGAGGTCGAAGATTCGCCATATAATTATCTGGAATTCACCTTAGAGTTGGAAAAAATCTAGGAAAAAATCCCAAGCACATAATTAGCCCAAGCGGGAATCGAACCCATTCCCGAGAGCAGTTCCAGATCACCATGCAAACTCGCTACTGATGGAGCTAAGCCGATAATGACAGGGGAAGGTAACTGTCAGTTTATTACGGTACTAGACATTCTCACAAAAATTTAACACCTCAAATCTTATAAAAAGCTGAAGAAATGAATCTTTCATTGCGACATTTGAAGTGATCGGTCTTCTTTAAATGGGGATACACGAAATGGAGTAATTTATAAGCGTCATGTCTGTCAGGATATAACCACGAGATGTAGTGGCTCTTGCATCAGGAGTGCCCAAGAACACGACGCATCACTTTCTGAAGTAATTTTCATCCTTACAAAATGAAAATCGTGTAACATTTCGTAGAGATAGATCATCAATATGATTGAAACGTGTAAATAACCGAATATTTTGTCCCATTTGGCCATTTTTAAATGATTTATCCATACATGATTCTGTTTCAGACCTCTATCATTTTATTTTAAGTATGTTTTCTTCCAAAGCAACGCCAATCCTTGCCTAAAAGTTTGTGTTATTGTGCATGTCACTTGAAAATTCGCTCAGTTCGTAGACAAGTGGATAAAAAAAACTATCTCAGTTCTTTCATATAAATAGACAACGCGTTTTGTAATAACACACTTCAATTAGTTATTTCTGAGAAGAATTAAATGTTTCTTGAAGAGTTCGTTGTTCTCTGCTTAGGTGAACTTCGAATGAATGTGAAAATAAATACCCTACATAGCCTGGTTTGTGGCTCAAGCGCTAGACGATCTGGGTTCGATCCTCGGCAACTGTGTAGACGTTCATTTCAAAATTCGTCCGCCATTGTGGCGATTTCGCCAGCTTGTTACCTTCCCAATAAAGACGCACGTGGTTCGATTCCAAGGACGGGTAATGCAAGAGATTTATGTTCCGTAAATATTCATAGTATTGGTTGTTTATTCCTTGTGTTGGCCATAAGGTCATAAGTTGTAATCCCCTGGTAGAGGGGATGAGAAGGCCTGATGGCCTTATCTCTACCAGGTGAAATAAATAAATAAATAAATAAATAAATAAATAAATAAATAAATAAATAAAAATAAAGGCCACAGGGGCTCGCGTTGGAATGTAAGTCGGTAGAAATGGAGGAAGTTAAACAGAAGAAGTAAGAAAGAACTTCAAAATTCTTTAAGTTATTAACTACAAAACAGAATTACAGGACAAAGTCATTCCGAACTATATTGTGAACTCAAAAGCAAATATTTTCATGGGAGCAGGTAAAAAAAGTTATTTTTTTCCATCATGTTAATAATGTCAAAACAAGTGCTTATACAAATTTCGGTCACTCGAGCGCAATTACTAGGGCCGTAAAAAATAAGTTTTCCTTGCGCCGTTTACAGAAAGAAAGCAAAATTTCGTGGAAATATTTATTGGAACAGATACAGGAATCGTTGAGCTATTTTTCAAACATATTCCCCACCGGAATTCATTTGTCATACCGTGGGATCAACTTTCGTATCTTTGTGTCGTAGAAGTCCGCCGCCTGGAATCGGAACCAGTGTGTGACAGCCGTCTGCACCTCTCTGTCGATTCCATGGTATGACGAATGTCTCAATTTCAGTGGGGAATATATTAAAAAATATCACAGCAGCTGTTGTATCTGTTTCAATAAATTTTTCCGATGAAATTTTGTTTGTTGCTTCCTATAAACGGTCACATGGAAACTTATTTTTTACGGCCATCGTAATTCCGCACGAGTGGCCAAAATTTGTGTAAGCACTTTTGACCTCATTAACATGGTGAAAAAAATAACTTTTTATCTGCCCCCCCCCCCATGAGAATGTTTGCTTGTCAGCGGCCAAGTGATTTCCAGCTTATAATGTTCTCTGTAAATACTGTTACTATTGAGCCTTTCCCCGGAGAACAGTATGACGAAAACGTCAACAACCTCAAATTTGTTCATAATTGAAAGGTTCAGAGCCATAGCGGGCCAAGAGCCATTTATTAAAAACGGAGAAAGAAAGGGTTAAAGTTAAGTAAATACCACAGTTTAATGGAGATTGACATATCATTTAGTTTTAATGTGCATACTTTATCTTACTTGCTGTAGGTCTATTTGTCGTTAAATTATGGTAATCACTTAATTTTAACCCTTGTTTTCTCCGTTTTCAATAAATGGCGCTTGGCCCACTATGGCTCTAAATCCTTCAATTATATCGCAGATAAGTACGATTCTACGAAATAATAAGGGTATAATGTTGATTTATTATTTCAAGTGCTGTATCAGTGAAACGTGTTGTGTCAGTGAAGTTATGGTTTATAGCGGTAGTGAAAAGTTTGAGCAGTGGAAAGTTTTGATTAGTGAAAATTTTACAGCGTAAGTGAAATGTGTCAAAGTGCCGCTGCAGTGAGATGAGGGTGAAATGAAAGTAGTGAAAGAGTATGTGTGCATGTATGGATGTCATAATATATACTGTTATTATATCATATATTTTGTTATTATTATTAATTGTAATTACTGTATGTAATTAAGTTATCACTGCCACCGGGTATCTGCCCATTTACAGTGTGAATAAATACGTATTATATGTGCTATAACCTGGTAACAAATATTTCAAAATGCGCAGAAACCAAATGCTCCCACCGCCCAGACTGGAGTGGGGTCAAGTCACTTGGCTTACGTCTATGGCAGAGTGCAACTCGACTTCTGTGAAGTATGGCTTACTCCAGATATTTTAATATGACATTGTTGTATGCGTACTACGTTAGCTTATTTCAGGGCAATATTAGAGTGTAAAATGGCCTACCTCTTTGTCACGCCTCTCGTTATCAGTTAGTGGTGTAGAAGTATGACGTCATGCGCTAATCGAGAGTTATGTTTTGAATGTTGCCAGACTATATCGTTTTTAATATTATGGAGAATTAAGATAGGTTGTTTTGAGCAAATGTACTTGTTTTCATTTATTTTTGTGCCAGCTCTGTCAAAAGCACTGAAGCGCGTAGTACATAAGCAACTGACTGACTACCTCAATGAGCATTGCCTACTTGATGATTACCAGTCTGGTTTCCGAACAGGACATAATACTACTGCCCTTTTAAAAGTGATTGAAGACACTCGAGAAGCCAGTGATAGAGGAGAACTAACGCTACTAACATTACTACACTTCAGCAAGTCTTTCGACCCAGTTGACACGGATCTCCTTTTATGTAAACTATAAAACTACAATCTTTCTAACAGTGCCGTTGCTTGGTTCCGTTCCTACCTTCGGGAACGCCAACAATGTGTATCAGCCGGTGGTCATTCTTCCCATTGGCGTACCGTCAAGGCCGGAATCCCTCAGGGCTCGGTTCTTGGGCCATTACTTTTTACGCTTTACATAAACGACGTAACAAAGATCTAAAATATTCCAAACACCACCATTACGCTGACGACTTACAACTTTACATTCATTCCCGAACTAGTACAATCAATGACTCTGTGATCAGAATTAGTGAAGATCTAGCGTCTGTAGCTGAATGGGCGCAAAAATTTGGACTCAGACTAAATTCAGACAAATCACAAGCTATAATAATGGGCCACCAACGAGCATTAAACAAAATATATCTAGCCACTGTATCAAATACAAAAATAAATAATGCCACAATTACATATAGTAAAACAGTAAAAAATTTAGGGGTATATTTAGATTCAAATTTAAATTTTCAAAGTCAAGTGACCTACATACGTAACAAAATATTTTCCATAATTCATTCCCTTAGACACTTAACCAACGTTTTACCTCTCAGCCTTAAAAAGAACCTGATCCAAACTTTAGTAATGCTCCACTTCGATTATTGCGATTCACTATTCACGAATCTAAATACTGATCTTGCCCATAGACTACAGCGTGTTCACAATATCTGCGTTCGTTTTGTTTGTAACATTAGAAAATTCGATCATGTAACACAATCACTAGAATTGTTGCCTTGAAGTCCACTTAAAGAAAGAAGATTCTTCAACTCTCTCTTATTACTATTTAAAATCATCCACACCTCCACACCCTCTTACCTAGCATCTCGTTTTGTTTACCATTCACTACCTCGAACCCGTAAGATGTACCTTCTTTCTATTACTCTGCACAGAACATCCTTCTACTCATCATCTTTCAGCATATCTATTCCACGCCTCTGGAACTCTCTCCCTGAACATGTCAGAGACTGTCGGACAATATCAAAATTCAAATTTCAATTTAAAAATCACATTCTAGTTCATGGAATTACTTTTTGAACACCTGTCAGGTTGCGCAACTTCGGCTTAACCTATGATATATACTAAATATTGTAACTATGCTGTTGTAAAATTGACAATTAATATGTAAAATATTTATTATTGTTATTATTATTATTATTATTATTATTATTATTATTATTATTATTATCATTGTTATCTCTGTTTTTTTCTTTTTTTTTTGTATTAGCTCGATGAAAGCTCTATAGTGTTCTTTTGACCCTGTTGACCCTCTATGGGGCTTTAATTTAATTTGTATTATTTTCACCAGCGTCTGTATTTCATTTTTGTAGTTATATGTCCTATCTGGTGGGATGGAAGAGAAGGCCTTATGACCTTAATCCTGTCAGATTAAATAAATAAATAATAAATAAATAAATAATAGTTATAATAATAAATAACTTTCTAAGGCAGTGGTTCCCAACTGGTGTGTCGCACAGCTCCATAGAGTGTGTAGCGAAAGTATGGAATTGAAAAATAAATTTTATGCCACCGAAGAAGTCTCTTTACAACGCATTCTTTATTTACAACGAAGTCTTTGATATGGTACATTTTATTTCGAGACAGACTTTTAGTTCGATATAAAACGGGCACTTTACAAGACACAGTGAAACGTTTCGAGAAGTAAACGACAAAAAGGTACAATTCTTGCCTGTCTGCGCATGCACGGACTTCGTTAATAAAAACCTAAAGTAACCAAACCTAACCTTCATATATGCAAGATGTGTAACTGGAGCAAGAAGGGATCTTCTTCATTTGATCTGCAGTGCAGACACGAAAATAAATTCAAGTAAGGATCACGCTCCCTCTGCATGAGAGTTCCGCGCATGCGCTACAGCAAAACTGTTTCTTTCCCGAGCCTGTCATCCAAGCCACATAATCTACTCGCAATATTTACGCAAATACACCTTGTCGCTAACAGTGGTGCTATCTCTCAGTAATGTTCAGAACGAAGAAGGTAGAGAGAGAGAGAGAGAGAGAGAGAGGGAGAAAGAGAAAACAAATTTCTCCTTCTAACGACACCACACACTAACGTCATGTTCTTATGTTGGCGACATTGTGAATTTCATTCAATTTGGTGGTAAACGTAACGGCACGGTTCAAAGCTACCGTGCTCATTCTCCAATTTAGCGGATGTTGTTGTGTACTAACTACATAACACCTCCATTCTGTTTGGATGATTCGTTCACCTCTACTTCGGCATGTGGACGTGAGACCAGCAGACGGCTGGTCGGTTTGGGCTCTTAAAGGGCTGTAGCGCTACGGATTATTATTATTATTATTATTATTATTATTATTATTATTATTATTATTATTATTGTCCACACCTATGGAGTAACGGTCAACGCGTCTGGCCGCGAAACCAGGTTGCCCGGGTTCAAATCCCGGTGGGGGCAAGTTACCTGGTTGAGGTTTTTTCCGGGGTTCTCCCTCAATCCAATACGAGCAAATGCTAGGTAACTTTCGGTGCTGGACCCTGGACTCATTTCACCGGCTTTATAACCTTCATTTCATTCAGACGCTAAATAACCTAGATGTTGATACAGCGTCGTAAAATAACCCAATAAAAAATTTAAAAAATAATAAATAAATAAAAATTATTATCATTATTATTACACACGTTTTCTCAGTTTCAGAACGAGTTTCAGAACGTTCCTTTGTCAATTGAAACTGTCTCACGCAAAAGACAAACCCAGCGATATCAAATCTCTTCAAAGATCTTGTTTCGCTAGAATAAATCCCCGCGCGCCGTGGCCACCCCTCGTTATGTGTGTCACTAAACACGGACGCGGTCGTACGTAAATCAGGTATTATGTTTGGAATATTTTTTCCTGTTGCGGCTCCACTTGAGGGTGGCGGCCGCCCAGCCGCGGGCTGGAGTAGTTTGCGGCGAGCACGCGAGCGGTTGTTGTCACACGCCAGGATTCAATTACAAGTCCGCCATCTTCCTGTGGCATGTCTAGCGAGGCGCCACCCTGCTGGAAGGGAATAATAGCACAGCAGAAAAAAATGCAATAACCAGCGGTTTCAGGTAATAACAAGGTGGCTCACGAGGCAATTGTTATCGACTCCAAATGGGAGCTACTGGATGTTTAAGAAAATATTCGCCTTCAAATCTACATAAATCTTGTTACTATACTATAGACTGCAACCATAGCCTAGCCCAGCGTTTCTCAAACTTTTTTGAAGTGGGGACCACTTTTTAAAGTTAGAACAGTTCCGCGGACCACCTTACTCATGTTCCCTTCGAAAGCAAATTTGTCATTTTTGTAGCATATTCTAATACCAGTATACTCATATTTTAAAATAGAATTAAGATTCGGTACTTTGGTCCTCTGTTATGAATGCGGGTGGTCCGTGGCTGGGTTACAGGCGCGGCGCCAGATATGCAGGGAAAAGATGTCGAGAAACACCACGTTCATAATGCTTTAAATCCCTCTTTTGTTGCTGAGAGTAGAGTGGGAAGTCGGTAGACGGGTAGGGTAATAAATTTCATAAAATGTCAGTACTGGGAGAAAAAGTGAAATTCGATTGCCATGTGTCATTTCCAAACTTTGAGATTTTATGCTATAATTCGTTTGAATTTTATTTTTTCGTCTGTCTTTTTTAAAAGACCACAGGTGGTCTGCGGACCATAGTTGGAGAAACGCTGGTCTAGTATATACAGTCATGAATCTTGAGTTGTGAGGGTGCTAGGAACAATAGACTGTGCCGGTACTATTTCGCATTGTCTGTAATGAGGCGATATTAGCGATCCTAGTGGTTAGCAACTATCTATGGATGCATATTTACTACGCATTGAGCTTCGTGACTGTATACACTAGACTGTGTTCTAACTCTGTTATAT
Organism: Periplaneta americana; assembly: GCF_040183065.1. Lineage (NCBI taxonomy): Eukaryota > Metazoa > Arthropoda > Insecta > Blattodea > Blattidae > Periplaneta > Periplaneta americana. Next base: position 135,308,850 of record NC_091121.1, on the reverse strand, counting down.
AATCAGACAGTGGATTTTCGGTCCCTTGGTGTATGCAGACAGCGTAGCAGTGAGTTCAGTGACCTCCCTGCAACTGGCGCTCACCTAACATTCAGTATCGGGACCGAAAATTCGCAGTTTGATTATAACTAAAGGTAGGAATTTATACCACAACATGAGGATATTAGGTTAGTTGAGCTTAGACTATCATGAATTCCGTGAAGCCTGAGGTGTGGCCAGGTTACAACTGAAATGTGTTGTGAATCGCAGCAATTGAATGGAGATACGTTTCTCGTGCACAGGATTCAGCGTTGTGCTCTGATCGATTCGTTGATTGGCTTACCACATAAAACTACAACCTCACCCTGCTTATACCACGGCAGAGTTCCCTAGCAGGTACCCATGCACCTGCATTGTTCGATACGCTCACTCTCTCTTTCAACAACGAACACTCTATACATACCTAACCTTGTAGTTTCTGTGGGTAAATGCCTATCTTTACTTATAACTACTACTATCTGTAGCACGTGTCATATGTTGGGAGAGAAAGGGGAGAGTGGAGAGAGAGAGGGGGGGAGGGAGAGACAGAGAAGAGTAATCAGTGGTAATTCCTCCATGAAGAATATGAGGATGATCCTTCAGTTTAATTTCGTGCCTCTGAGGATAGAAAATATTTCAGTTACAGATTGTGATTTTGAATGTGTCTCGACGTAATAATTTCCTTTAAGCTTTCACTATCTGTCGTGAGTTGTCGCCACTGCTCTGATTATGTTTCTCTTCTCCAATATTGATTGATTCATCGAAAAAAGCAGTCTCCCAATTCCGGAGTTTTAGCCATGTAGCCTAAACAAAATAATATGAATTCAATGATAATGACAAGAGTTGAACAACAGATTTTTGTTCTCTCAATGCTTACAAACAAGTAGCCATTTCTACAGTTTTACAGAATTCATATTCCATTTTTGTAAATTACCTCTAAATACGGACTTCGTAACACTAACTTAATCGAAAAGCTTACCTGAATCTACTTTTACAGAGCTTAGATTCTCAATAAAGTCTGCATCTGCCCAAGTTAGTACGATACAGCGTAACACTTCGCTCTCTGCATCGATGCCTCAAGGCGACTGTGTTCAGTATGGTATTCATCAACACAATAACGTGCAGGCAAGGGAATATGGAAATAAAACTAATACTATATTGGTTTGATTCAATGTAAAAACAGTTTTAAGGAATTATTTAAACGAATTATTCAGAGACCGGGAGATTTAGGCTTCCTGAAGAGTTCTCATCGTGGCATGTGACACTTTGTTCCAAATCGGACGAATGGTAGGCTTTCTTTCAGGTATAGACTACAATATAGAAGAGAATAGAACACTCATCACTCTTAACAAAAGGATAAGTGGTCAGCACCGCCATTTACTTACTCCTCGATAAAACACAGTCATAATTTTAGAAGAAGCTCAATACAACAGGATGCACTTCGATACTTGTAATGAGACGAAAAATCAAAATATTATTTGGCTTGAACCCTGGTACTTTTGGTCTGCGGTTTGTTGCTGTACTTATGGAGTCAACTCGGCAACGGTAATCATACAAACACGTTAACAAAGGAAATGAATGCTGCAACTTAAGCAATAACAACCTATCGTCAAAGACGGGCTTCAAAACACTTCAGGTAGGAATATTATATTTTGCAATTCACATTTTAGTTTTCAGAGAAGTCTATATTGTATATTAAATGTATTTATTTCAGTCACTGACTTCACAACATATGATTAAGGTGTTAAACCTTTATATTACATGTTTAAAAGATGTATAAACGTTTTCGTTGGTCAGGGCCAACATCATCAGATACGAAGTACATTTCGGCAATATCAATAATCTCTACATAATTTCTACAAATACAATACATATTTAGTGACATGCAAACTGAACCTTATTAAAATCAACATGGTTATGATACATTTTGACATTCTTATATGACAGCCCTTATTGTCAATTATTTAAAATACACGTGTAAGTTGCAAAGTATATATGTTTGCAAGTCTTCACATATGGAATAATAAAGTAACTTGATGTAAAAGAATAGAAAATAAAAATAATTAAATATAAAACTAAGGTAGAAATGTTGTGAATGTAAAGAGTTGCAAATTACAGTATTTGAATACATTTATTGTGTTCATATTTCGGAATGGTTAAAATATGTGCATTAATGGGAAACAGAAATATGAACACAATAAATGTATTCAAATACTGTAATTTGCAACTCTTCACATTCACAAAATTTCTACCTTAGTTTTATATTTTATTATTTTTATTTTTTATTCTTTTACATCATGTTACTCCATTATTCCATATGTGAAAACTTGCAAACATATATACTTTGCAACTTACACGTGTATTTTAAATAAGTGATAATAAGGGCTGTCATGTAAGAATGTCAAAATGTATCATAACGATGTTGATATTAATAAGGTTCAGTTTGCATGTCACTAAATATGTATTGTATTTGTAGAAATTATGTAGAGATATTACCGAAATGTACTTCGTATCTGATGATGTTGGCCCTGACCAACGAAATCGTTTATACATCTTTTAAACATGTAATGTAAAGGTTTAACACCTTAAACATATGTTGTGAAGTCAGTGACTGAAAGAAATACTTTCAATAGGAATATTATAGTTATAATGAACGAATAAGATACGAACTTCATGGCAGACATCTTTATGATCTGCTAATAGTATGTAGGCATGAAAACATCGAATAAATGTAGGCATTTGACTTTGTTAGACTGATCCGATTGTCGACTAGAGAGTTTCATGCTTCCGATTCTGTAAAAAATATTACAGTTCTCGTAAAATTAACTAAATGTTTTAAGGGATGAGCCCGTAAGAGGCAATAAATGTAGGAAAAAAAAAAAAAAAAAAAAACAACATTGGAAGCACTCTACATTTTAATATCCAAAGAAAATTTCGAAAGGTAAGTTAAATTGACAAGGATAATAGCCTATTTATGAAAGTTTCACTTTATTAAGATACAACTACGAGAGAGTAGAGCTTAATACAATAACAGACCTTATAACATTACAGAGAAAAAGTACCACAACTCTGTAGGTAGAAGGAAATGAATGTAAATATAATAACACATAAGGTCTCTAACATTCGTATATAAACCAAATAAAATGCTTGTTTCTGTGAGACTGTCAAAGCGAGAACATACGGTCTCCAAACATAACTGAAAAAAATGCCGTCTCTATAAAGAGATCATTAAAGAATAATTCTTTTTGTACTAACATCTGCAACATGAAATTCAAAACAAGTATTTACATAAGCCGGTATAAGTTAGAACTGAATCCTAAGATCCATCTAAAAAAAGTCGTCTTCTTTTAACATCCATTATATTCCAAATATAGAATGACGTTCAAAAAAAATATCAGAATCGAAATTTTCCTTAATATCGTTCCTATCTGCAAAAAATTATAATAAATATAAACATATAGTGAGGATATTAATAATCGTAATAACAAAATTCTGTTAACCCTGCGTTACTCATGTTATAAATATTCTCACCATTGCTCAGGTGGGGTTTCACAAACCCCATTTTAAATAACTAATATATTTTTCCGCAAGTTTCAGAAATCAGATAAACGCAATTAAATATACTATTCTTAGTTCACTTAAACAATTTCTTAAGTGAACTCTTCTGGATGTGATTGAAAGGTATACAGATGCACAGAGTACACACTAGCTCCATCTCTTAGATTTTCGTTGAAATATACGCACCGGGGTTTACCACACCCCACCTGAGTAATGCAGGGTTAATGTTCAGGAAAATGTGTCTCTTATACAATTTTAATAAACACTTATAACGTTGTAGAACAAAAAATTATAAAAATAATTAGATTTAGATTATGGAGGCAGCATATAATAATAATAATGTTTGGTAACGGACAGACTTAAAATTTCCATTCAAACCAAATTCATCAACGAGAAAGCGAATAACGACAACGTTTATCGAAATTTCAGTCACAACTGAATGAAAGAGCCTAAGTCGCTATTTTTGTGAAAACGAGTTTGTAATGTAATACTGCTCTTTGGGTGTAGATACATCGATTTAGATATGAAGAGGACTAAGTTTAACACTCTAACTCTTAGTAGAATTTGTGATACAATTTTTATTTCAGCCTTAATTTCAAAATTTCGGCCTGTAAGCAGTTTTTCTTAAATTGCTAACAATTTAGTATTCATGACTTAGGCCCTTTCATAAATAACCCATTCAACTAATGTCAGACTACCTGAACAATACTTCACATTTCTTACACGACCAACAAGGAATCCGAATGGTATGGCCTTATATCTATTCAATTTTTATATTAAATGAATAAACAATAGAACTAAATATACCAACATATTATGTACTAGCTGTACCCGTGCGCTCCACTGCACCTGTTAGAAATAAATATAAAGTAATTACATAATTAAAATAGGACATCTGGTCCAGGGAACATTCGTGTTTGATAGAAGTATAAATCGTTTAATATGTCACTTAATTTAGATTCAATTTAAATAATTAAAATACGATCATTTTGGTCCAGAGACCACTCATTTAGTGCAATGATAATTCCTTTAACATATTTCTTACTTGTTATTACATGCAAATAATTAAAATATGATCATTTGGTTCAGAGAACATCCGTTTTTGGTGCAATTTGGTCACAACAAAATTTTGCTTGGAATGAAACGTATCAGAAATCATTTTTAAAGTAACTTTTGTTATGCAACATTTTTCACAAAAATTAATAATAAGGGAGATATTTCGATTTATTTAATTCAAACCCTCGCGTGAAAAGGTAACAAATATCCAGACAGACAGACAGATAGACAGACAGACAGACAGACAGACATACAAACAAAAATGTCAAAAAAGCGATTTTCGGTTTCAGGGTACTTAATTATACATGTTAACACCAATTATTTTTGGAAAATCGAAAATCATCAGAAAAATTTTGGCTGCAGATTTATTATTAGTATAGATGCTACATAGATTTAGAAAAATCGTTTGATAAGGTACGATTAGAGGATGAACTTAATATTTTACAAAGAAGGGATCTTCCACGAAGTCTGATCAACATCATTAAATAATATATATAGATTACACGACAATAATTACCTTAATTGAGAGAAAATCTGTATATCAAAATAAATATTAGGAATTAGACAGGGACACTCCTTAAGCTCTATTCTTTGCAACTTCATTTTGGAAAAAATTATAAGAAAATTAAATAAAGAATTAAAAAAATGGAATTCAGACAAATAACAGAAATTTAAACCTGCTCAGTTATGCGGACAACATTGCATTTGTAGTACTATCTACAGATAATTAACAAATACAACTCCAAAAATTTAAACAAATAGCAAGCGAATAATAATACGAATATTTCAGCAAGAAAAACAAAAGCATCAGCAGTAGCCTATCAAAATAGCCTAGAAGAGTAAAATTATTAGAAATAGATGGAAAAGTAACAGAGCAATTAGGCCAATAATATTTTTTAAATGTCATTACAATAAGATTAATAGTACGAACAAAATAAATAATGAAGTAATATATTAAGTCAATGCTGCTAGCAAAATTGGAGATTGTCTCAATAATACGATATGGAATAATAAAAATGTAAGAAAGAAAATCACAACTATTATCTGTGCATTTCGAACTGGCGGCTCAAGGTCACGTACAAATGTACTAACCACGCAGAGTGAAAACAGTGAACTGAAGCACTGGTAACTCCGGCTGTCACAGCTGACTTTAATTGAGGAGAATGGTCCAGGATTGGCGTAATCGCAAGTGGAAAATGCAGTCCATTACTTGACATGGAGCCGCCAGTTCGAAATGCACAGATAATAGGATATACAAATGAGTTGTAAAATTTTCAAATCATGGTATATTTAACGACGCTCGTAACTGCCGAGGTTATACCAGCGTCGCCGGTGTGTCGGAATTTTGTCTCGCAGGAGTTTTTTACATGCCAGTAAATCTACTGACATGAGGCTGTCGCATTTAAGCACACTTAAATACCATCGACCTGGGCCAGGATGGAACCGGCAACCTCGAGCACAGAAGGACAGCACTATACCGACTGCGCTACCCAGGCCGACTTAAATCAGTTGTAAGATCTGTACTTACTTACGGGTGTGAATCTAGAGCAGTAACACAAAAAGCTAAGCAGATTAATGAAACAACAGAAATAAAGATTTTAAGAAGAATTGCAGAAAATCACTAAGGGATAAAATCAGAAGCTACAAAACTAGGGATGAATGCAATATTAAGCCTGTGAATAAATCGATAGTTGACAGGAAAGTTAAATTGAAGGATTCAGAGCCATAGTGGGCCAAGCGCCATATATTAAAAACGGAGAAAACAAGGGTTAAAATGAAGTGAATACCATAATTTAATTAAACATATAGCAAGTAATATAAAGTATGCATATTAAAACTAAATGATATGTCAATATTTATTAAATTGTGGTATTCATTTAACTTTAACTCTTGCTTTCTCCTTTTCTAATAAATGGCGTTTGGCCCACTAGGCTCTGAGCCCTTCAATTGACTGAATACATACATGGTATGGGTGACAGCAGATTAGTGAAGAGAATTAGAGATTAGAAAGCAAGTGGAAAGAGAAGTTTAGGATGCCCAAAATCGAAATGGAAAGTTGCATTAAGACATCATGACTGTACACAAGCTACAGACTTAACGTGAAGAGAAGAGATTATCTCTATGGATATACAGTATGTACAAGTACAATGTTAAATTTAAAAGACTGTTTTATATCTAATACACATATTTTTCTATTAAAATTGCTTGTTTTAGCTTCATTTAATATGGTTTTTATAACTTAAGTACAAAACAAAAATAGATTCCGTAACTTGTTCATAATGTTATAGTGTTTCTCAAAATAACAACCCGAAATGAAACGTTACTGCTTTAGATTTCATTTTATAACTTCTCGCAGTTTGCTTCTAATAGCTGTACTTTTTTCATAATCATCCTATACATGAACGCGGGGTCCTTGACAGTGGGCGAGTCTTTCGTATTGCATGATCATTTTCCATTACCAAACTATCCCTTTCCAACCACTTAAACGCGTTGCATACGGTTATTAAATTCCGTGCGCCATCTTGCTATTAAAAGGCATCCGCTGAACAAGAGCACACAGACATTAATACACATTTTATACGAAGGAAACCTTCACACGATCTCACGCTGGCGCACAGTAACTCCAACGCCTCAATATTAGGCGTATAAACTAAAATATATATACAGTACCTTCTTGCTTATATCAGTTACTGGAATACTATGGGTGTTAGTACGAGTAATTTTATACAGTGTGTCCGCAGAAACATTCCGGAGTTATAAACTGCTACAGGGACATCATTTTATTTTTATTTCAATTTTTATTGTACCCGAATTTTTTAATGTACTTCACTCCCACCCCTTCTACTAATGAAGTTCTAACTGTCCTCCACACAGAACCAGGCCGCATTTAGTAAACAATAATGATTTAGTGAGTACAGTAAGTTTCAGAAATATGTTCGCGTTTTCCAATGACAAAAGAGCTTTCAATATTGAATCATATTTTCGCACAAGTACTGTCGTCTGTTTTCCTATGTCGCATCCCTATTTCCCTCACCTGCTTCTGCTCGCCCCTCTGTAAAGGCTAGTGGCTGGGCTGTCTTAGCACTTTTCTGAAAACATTAATTTCTGTTAGGAATTGGACGTCTACATAATATTATACAATTGTTTAAAATAACTTAAGCCTCGTTAAGTAATTAAGAGTCACGTGATTTCCTCCCTTTCTATGATCCTGCGACATAACCACTTGGACGGACAGTAGATAGCATGTATAAGTAATTTTATCAGTGCGGGTTGTGCAGAAGTGAAGATTTAATTTACAATACGTAATTTATAGACTAGGTACAGAATTATTTCAACATGAGTTACTAGTACGAAGGACGAAACTGGTAATTGGAATTAGATGCAATAGTCCATAGTGCGATAATATGCACAAAAGAACTGAAGCCTGTATCGAAATGAACGGCCACCATTTTCAAAAATGTGTTTAAATATCCATATTACGATTATTTTTCAATTTAACTTCATTCTCTATATTATACGCTAATGTGCTCTAGACAGTATAATATACACTGTAAAATGAATACGTCCGAATGGACAGCTCAGTTCGTGAGTAAAGACATTTATTGTTAATACAGTACTGTATTTTGATTAAACAAAAACCTAATGAAAATTATCAAAATCAAAATTGCGATATTTCCTAGTTTACGTAAATGAATAAACTACTTTTCTTCCCTCCTATACCTAGTAAAGTGATTTTTTTTTTTTTTTATGCCAGTATCATCGAATTCCAGTCGTGGAAAGGGGGTAGCAAACGGTGTTTCCGGTTCTCAACCGTTAATCCAAAGGTATAGCCATGTTAGCATCAAAATTTTAGCAAAAATAAAATGATGTCCCTGTATAATTCTGTCACTATGGGTGCTATTCATAGACATTTCGTTAGTCCGCGCTACGAGCGTGCTAAACTAGCCCCGGCTATCGACTGGTTACTTGTACGTGATTCATGTCATATCATATCATATCATATCATATCATATCATATCATATCATATATCATATCATATCATATCATATATCACATCACATCACATCACATCACATCACATCACATCACATCACATCACATCACATCACATCACATCACATCACATCACATCACATCATATCATATCATATCATATCATATCATATCATATCATATCATATATCATATCATATCCCTAACACTGGTTTATGATTACAAAAAACGTTAGTTCGCTGATCATTCACCAGAAGCCCGAGCTAAGAATGTCTATGAATACGGCCCTTTGTGTTTTACGAAATTCATACCGGTGTCATTAGAAAGAACAGATAAAAGAATTTCAGGAAATGCGTAATTGATAATTGTTGACCGAAACAATAGATGGCAGCATAAAAATAAAAAAACGCCGTTTCCTCTATATCGCTTGACATTAAGGCATTGTTGGATATAAGCAAATTGTGTTAAATGGTCTGAATGTTAAATTTTCAAGTCTGTGTGATTCAGCTTGTTTACTTTTTCATTGACGTGGAACGTTGCCTCATCACTAAGGCTGAGACATCTAGGACTGCAAGACGATATCAAGTTAACTGTATTGCGATGTTTGCCGAAGGTAAATAGTATGAAGGGGTGGGGGAGTGGTTGAGTACAGGCATGCGACTCAGGCAACAGAACACATTTACTCTGTGTAGTAAACACACATCCAGGGTTGTATTATCTATCTTAGCTTATAATATTTATAATAGCAGAATCATCAGGGACTGGAAAGCTTTACCTGCAAACATACTAAAGGCTTTACCAACAACCACAAATGTATTTAAAAATACGCTTAAGGACTTTACTAATAGACGATAATTATACACAATATTTAAAGGGTGTAATTAATATTTTCTTATCGAAGTGTTGTATCAGTGAAGAATTATGTTGTGTCAGTGAAGTGTGTTGTGTAAGTGAAACGTGTTCCTGTCAGGGAAGCTTTGTAGTTTATAGTGGCAGTGCAAAGTATTTGAACAGTGAAATGTTTTTGAAGTGTTAGTGAAATCAGGATAGAATCAGTGAAATGTGTCGTAGTTCCAGTGCAGTGAGTGAGTTGACAGCGAAATGAGTGTAAAGTTGAAAGGTACTTGTGCAGATATGAACATATCATACTCGTGGGTTTTAGTTCGAACTTAGGGTTAAGATACAAATTAGATTTACTTTAAATGTTATTTTAAGTGATTGTGCTTCATTTAATTTAGGATGTTCCCTATTATTATTATTATTATTATTATTATTATTATTATTATTATTCATTATTGTTAGTATTAATTATTAGTATTATGATTAATTGTATTTTCTATTAATTGTGTTTATTATTGTCTTTATTGAGTGTAATTAGTAGACTTCGTTGAATTGCCACACGCAGCATGCAATCAGGTTACCGATGTACGGTAGTATAGAGGAGGTGAGCGACCGCCAGGTCGCGTAGTAGAAGGAGTTCATGTTAAGAGATGTGACCGGCCCAAATAGATAGAGCAGCTACAATTAATGTATACCTATGTAAGCACTTGTTTTTGCATTACTGTGGTTGGAAGAGTCAAAGCTTAACATTTGTTCAGTGTAGACAAGAATTCAATCAAACATACTACAATGAGAGTGTTGCTGTTCCAAATAATTGCCCCTGGAATACCCATACCCCCGCAGCCAGTCTTGACCCGTTGGGGAACGTGGTTGGCTACTGTTAATTATTATGCAGAACATTACAGCAAAATAATGGAGGTAATTGATGCATTGAATAGGACAGACAGTTCCGCTGTTGCAGGTATAAAATCATTGCCTTCTGAACAGCTATTGGAAGATATTCTGTTCATTGATTCTAATTTTAAAATCGTGTCCAAAAGCATCATTCTGTTAGAATCGTCTAAACTACAACTCTCAGAAGCCTTTAATATAGTGGATAAAGTATCACAAACCTTTATCCAAAATAACAATTCACTAATTTCAGAAAAAGTGAAATGTAAGTTGAGAAACATTATTGCTAAAAATTCTGCCTATTCACAACCTTCGTATTATAAATTATGTACTATCAGGTCACGATAAGACGTCTGAGGTTGGTGTACTAAAAAGTAATAACTTTCCGTTCTTCAAATATGCACGTATTACATCGTGTGATGTTGAACGTACATTTCCCAATATAAAAACTGTTTAAGTGACTATCGGAGGAGATTACTTTGCAGTCGCTCAAAATGTACGTAAATCTTCACTGCAATGCACATATTAAATAATGATGTATCTTACATTAAATTTTAAGAGTTCATATATCTCACTATAAAATAATTGTGTATTTACATGTTTAGACATTTCCTACTTCAAAGATCATTCATTATATTTCTTCAATGCAGGATACAGATTTTATTGTAACCGCAGTATACTGCTCAGTATTTACATCAGAGGCATACTCAATCCTTTGCACGCCACCTTCTCATACAGTCTATACTACGTGCGCAGTAAACCTTGCGATTCTCGTGGCAATTCCACGAAGTCTAGTAATTAGTTACCACTGCCACCGGGTATATACCCATTGCAGTGTGAATAAATAGATACATACAGATACATCAAATATCTCAACAGTGAACAAGTTGATGGAGGAACTAGGTACACAACATTTCGCAGTAAGTAGGGTAAATATCCTATGAAATTTATGGAGCACAGAAATTAAAGGTACGAAACGTAAAAACATAAAGCACAGATGAGAGTTTCAACTGAGGAAGGACAAGAATCGCATGTAAGTTAGAAATCAATGTGTAATTTACAACACAAAAAGATTTTTTCACTATTTATGTAAAATGATGGTATGTGTCAATATACCAATAAATAATGTTGAAAAAATACACACTTTACAAGCTTTATGCCAAAATAAGTGAAAAGGGAACTCCCTAGTCAATCAACTTCACGGAAATTCTAAGCTATATACCGAAATGCTATTATGATATATCTCGCATACGAGTAAGTATAGGAGATAGTAAAATATATATTTCCATCGATGAAAGCACAGACACCGCTGGACAATTTGTTGCATACTTCGTTACGGGCATTCTTCCGCCAGACACATACCCAATAAAACGTTTTTATTAACCTCTGAAATTCTTGAGAAAGTGGATCATTTAAATATAATTAAAGTTTTTCAAACGCCTATGACCCTCTTATGACCAGACGAAATAAAAACTGATAGTGTACTTATTTTAATCACGGATGCTACATGTTAAAAGCAGATAAGGAATCTTAGCTACTTTAGCCGAACGTTGTCCTAGCCCATGGACTACATCGAATAGCCGGAGAAGTTCGCTCCTGCAACAGTGATGCGAACAGTTTCATATCGAATGTCAAAGAAATATTTTTAAGGCACCAGGTCGGGTTACTAAATTCAGTGAAATGGCTCCAGGAGCCCCTCTACCGCCGCAACCCGTTGTAAAGAGATGGTAGACATGGCTGGATGCCGCAGTCTATTTTGCTACACATTATAAAAGGGTTGAAGACGTAATGTTTTATTTATTTTATTGGGTTATTTTACGACGCTGTATCAACATCTCAGGTTATTTAGCGTCTGAATGAAATGAAGGTGATAATGCCGGTGAAATGAGTCCGGGGTCCAGCACCGAAAGTTACCCAGCATTTGCTCGTATTGGGTTGAGGGAAAACCCCGGAAAAAACCTCAACCAGGTAACTTGCCCCGACCGGGATTCGAAGCCGGGCCACCTGGTTTCGCGACCAGACGCGCTGACCGTTACTCCACAGGTGTGGACAAGTCGTAATCAAAACGTAAGGTAGTGTTACTGCAACAGACTCGACAATCCAGTAATGACGACGTGACATGAGCTCCAGTTTATTCGTCATGTGAGTATATACCTTATTCTCTGTTGTTTACTCTGTAGAACAGCGTACAGAGTCTGTACACTGACATTCCTGCTCTCTCTATTTGCTATATTATAGTGTGTGTGCAAGTAACTTAACGACAAACGTCCTAGATGTCTCAGCTATACTAATCACTAAACATTAATTTGGCTGAAAGGTCTTCATCATTCGCCATTAGTGTCAATAAATTTTCACAGAAACACGTCGTTTTACATGGTCATCAGGTTTCAACTTATGCACTAATTGCAGTTTGCAGGAGTGAAGTCGCAGACGAGAACGTAGGACCTTAGAAACGGTGGATTTAGAAATGTTTAACTGCAGGCTAGCCTTACGCACAGACTTCCGAGGGCTATATACAAACGCCTCCCGCACCTGTTCTACAGTTTCCGCACTGACAGGCAGTTTCCCTCAATTACCTTTCCTTTTATCACTTACTCATCCATGATCTGCAAAATCTCTATACCACTTCAGAATCGTTTAGTCGATAGGTGCCTCATGATGAAAATTCCGTCTCAAAGCACGCTGTACTCTTACTACACTCCGAGTACTATGATATTCCAATACACACCAACTAAGTTCCTGTCGATTCGCCATAACCTAATTAATCCTCTAAATGCTGTAGAATTCATAAGCCACATAAAATAACGACATAAAATTTCACGTTCAGTTTCAAGTTTGCATACCACTGCTTTCTTAATCCAACAGGCTGATTATTCATATACATAATCCTTCCTCTTCCATACCTAGCGCTTGATGCCCGCGCACGACGTTAACGTCAGAAAAATGCGCTTGCTTTGATATCACTGGTCCAAAGGAAAAACACTTTCTTCAACATTGTATACTTTTTTCTTGATCAAGGAGCATATCAGTTTGTATTGTCATTTTGTATTGTTTAAAGGAAAAATACTTTAATAAATACTGTATATTTTTCTGGAGTGAAAAGTGTAACAGTTTCTGCTGAAAATTTACCATACAGTTCGAAGAATTCCTGGACAACCCTTTTTTCATGCCTTCAGCCCTAGCTTTGGACAGGCCTTTAGTTTGTGCAATGACAGGTCGGGATGCGCTTCATAAATCCAGCGAAACATTCCTCTCTTGCTGCTTTTTTAATTCCCCAAGGATGATTAATCTCTCTCTCTGTCTCTCTCCCTCTCTCTTTTTCTCTAGCATAAGCAAAAGCATCTCTCCTATGTGCCATAAGGTGTAATTCCAAAGCACTATTTGCCAAATTTTTCAATCTGTCTTCTAAATCCTACGCTTTATATTTAGAAGGATTTCGGGAGGAAGTTATCTGATCCTTGAAGGACTTCTTTTGTTCTAGAGATTGAAATCTTATTCTGTAATGTCGTATACGGTACTTTAAAGAGGGCTGCTGAGGTGCATGAGTTTATATCCCATGCAGTACCCATGGATATTGTCCTCCGAGCTATTCAATATAATTCCTTTTTCTTGTACGGGCGAACCATTTGAAAGGATAAGGAATATTATCGTATTTTAATTTCCAATTAAGCAATTTAAGAACAGCAATTGATCAATATAGGCCTAACATTAAAAAAAGATCGTAATAGCCCTATTAGCGCATTTGTATTTCCAATGTTTAATAGACTGCACTATAAAATTTTTGTCGTCAAAAATGTGAAGCACTCATAACTCTAATACGTAAATATATTATTATGATGTACCGAAGTACATATGATATTTCCGTGCAGAAATTCTGCGTCACCCTACGCTGTGAAGAATGAGTGGAACCGAGAAAAATTCTCTCCTGCACCGGGATTTCCACCCGAGTTTTCAGCTTTACGTGCTGATGCTCTATCAACTAAAGCACACCGGATTTCCATCCCGATGCCGGATTGAATCTTCTCAGTTTAAGTTCCACCTCTTGGGTTCCCTCTAGTGGCCTACCCTCACGCATTGCGTCATAGATGTATGACAGTGGCACAATGTCCATACATGTGTATACATCTATGAGGCAATACATGAGGGTAGGCCACTAGAGGAAACCCAAGAGGTGGAACTTAAACTGAGAGGATTCAATCCGGCACGGGATGGGAATCCGGTGTGGCTTAGTGGATAGAGCGTCACCGCGTAGAGCTGAAAACCCGGGTTCAAATCCCGGTGCCGGAGAGTATTTTACTCTGTTCCACGTAAAACGTAAGCTAATTCCTTATAAGGACTTCCCCAAACAAACGCGATAAGGAATGCGTTCCGATAGCGTTACGATATTTACGCAATATCGCACTAACGCGAGGAGGCTCTTAACTGTCGCGTTTGCGATATACGATATCCTAAAACGTGTATACACGTAACTTTTACCTAAATCAAAGTGTTGTATTCTTTATAGCTTGCAAGTTCATTCATATGTATGTATACTTTTTGCTGGTTGAGTGGAAGAGAAGGCCTTACGGCCTTAAATCTGCCAGCTAAAATAAATTATTATTATTATTATTATTATTATTATTATTATTATTATTATTATTATTGTGGTTTAAAGCAAGGAGATGCACTATCACCTTTACTTTTTAACTTTGCTCTAGAGTATGCCATTAGGAAAGTCCAGGATAACAGAGAGGGTTTGCAATTGAACGGGTTACATCATCTGCTTTTCTATGCGGATGACGTGAATATGTTAAGAGATAATGCACAAACGATTTGGGAAAATGAGGGAATTTTACTTGAAGCAAGTAAAAAGATAGGATTGGAAGTAAATCCCGGAGAGGAAAAGTATACGAGTATGATTGTATCCCGTGACGAGAATATTGTACGAAATGGAAATATAAAAATTGGAAATTTATCCTTTGAAGAGGTGGAAAAATTCAAAAACCTGGGAGCAACAGTAACAAATATAAATGATACTCGGGAGGAAATTAAACAGAATAAATATGGGAAATGCGTGTTATAATCGGTTGACAATCTTTTATCTTCCAGTCTGTTGTCAAAAAACTGAAAGTTAAAATTCATAAAACAGTTATGTTACCGGTTGTTCTGTGTGGTTGTGAACCTTGGACTCTCACTTTGAGAAAGGAACATAGGTTAAAGATGTTTGAGAATAAAGTGCTTAGGAAAATATTTGGTGCTAAGAGGGATGAAGTTACAGGAGAATGGAGAAAGTTACACAACACAGAACTGCAGGCATTGTATTCTTCACCTGACATAATTAGGAACATTAAATCCAGACGTTCGAGATGGGCAGGGCATGTAGCATGTATGGGCGAATCCAGAAATGCATATAGAGTGTTAATTTGGAGGCCGGAGGGAAAAAGACCTTTGGGGAGGCCGAGACGTATATTGTAGGATAATATTAAAATGGATTTGAGGGAGGTGGGATATGATGATAGAGACTGGATTAATCTTGCTCAGGATAGGGACCAATGGCGGGCTTATGTGAGGGCGGCAATGAACCTCCGGGTTCCTTAAAAGCCAGTAAGTAATTATTATTATTATTATTATTATTATTATTATTATTATTATTATTATTATGCTATATGTGCAAAAGGACATACAATGTATCATTATGTTCCATTTTATTGTTTAGAATTACTTATATAACTTAAAATTCATTACTGAAGCTTATAGCTACAAGTCCTAATTACACGGAAACATTTTCTTATAAACATTATTTTTAAACAATTCAAGAAATTATAATAGTCTTTAGTTTCACCAAAAAATTTAGTGCACTACACTAATTTCTGTTTATACAATTTATAGCGTTATCTTTGCAGTGAATGAAGTTATACGCGATTTAAGGTAAGTGGTCCAAATTACACGCACTTCCCCTCCTTAATAAAAACAAAGCGTACCATATCGGTATCGAGGGATTAACATGCAAAAATATCCTAACTAGAAAGTCACATTATTTTATGGACTTGATATCTTCCTCGGAAACACTGAAGACGCGGAAGATTTAAATTCAATTGAAGACGATGACGAGTGAGATGAGAATAACAATGAGAAACTAGCAAAAGCAAGCACTTAAACGTTCAAGCACCCATTTTGCTTCAAATGAAGCACCTTCTTCAATTTTCCGTTCAGTGTGCTCTGCGCTCGCCGAGTCTCACAAGTGCTGCGCTGCAGTTGCCACATTAATGTTATTTGTGTTCAATCTACAGAATATAATGAGGACGACGAAGGAGACCACGATTTAGCTATTCATTGCTGTGTCTGTCTTAAAAAGGACAGGCATAATCTCTAACAGGCGAAAAGTGGCGATATAATTCTTCATGTGTTTACGCGTTTCACAACAATACATTTCAAGGACTAGAATAATCTTCAACAGGCTAAAAGTAACGATATAATTCTTCATGTGTTTATGAGTTTCATATTTCAAGGACAAGCATAATCTGGAACAGGCTAAAAGTAACGACATAATTAATTTTTCATGTGTTTACGCGTTTCACAACAATACATTTCAAGGACAAGAATAATCTGGAACAGGCCAGAAGTAATGATATAATTCTTCATGTGTTTACGCGTTTCACATTTCAAGGACAAGCATAATCTGGAACAGGCTAAAGGTAACGACTTAATTAATTCTTCATGTGTTTACGCGTTTCACAACAATATATTTCAAGGGCAAGAATAATCTGGAACAGGCCAGAAGTAATGATATAATTCTTCATGTGTTTACGCGTTTCACATTTCAAGGACAAGCATAATCTGGAACAGGCTAAAAGTAACGACATAATTAATTCTTCATGTGTTTAAGCGCTTCACAACAATACATTTCAAGGACAAGCATAATCTGGAACAGGCTAAAAGTAACGATATAATTCTTCGTGTGTTTACGCGTTTCACATTTCAAGGACAAGCATAATCAGGAACGGGCTAAAAGTAACGACATAATTAATTTTTCATGTGTTTACGCGTTTCACAACAATACATTTCAAGGACAAGCATAAGCTTCAACAAACTAAAAGTAACGATATAATTCTTAGTGTGTTTACGCGTTTCACATTTCAAGGACAAGCATAATCTGCAACGGGCTAAAAGTAACGACATAATTAATTCTTCATGTGTTTACGCGTTTTACAACAATACATTTCAAGGAAAAGCATAATCTGGAACACGCTACAAGTAACGATATATTTCTTCATGTGTTTACGCGTTTCACAACAATACATTTCTTTTATTATATAGCGAATAATATTGCTACTTATGATTTATTTCCTTACATTATTTTTCAAAAGAAATACAAAATCAAACCTTACTTTAGTGATTCCCTCATGTGTATAGGCCCCATTTAATATTACTTTATTACTAGCAAAATGTGTCTACATGTGTCCAATTCCTACCTACTTCACGTACTTGATTCGGATTCCGCATATTGCGGATAGATGGGAGGACTGTGGCCCACTTTAAAGTTACACACTACTTCGGTGGCCCACGCTGTGCATTACGTGTATCTGTGGAAAGTTATTTCATGTGTAGGGCAGTGACATCGGTATATTTGTATAAGTTTGAGGTCGACGCCGGACTCTTTCCAAGTACAGGCAGCGAAAGCGAATTTGACACACGCCTAAGCAAGTAATTTTCCGTGTTTTGTATACGATTATTGCATATTATAAAATCAAGACAATATAATCAAGGAGTCATACAGATGTTTGACGGAAATGATGCAGTTCCCATAAATAATGCCCAAACTCTTCTTGTTGATCCAAATATTAAAAAACAAACATAGTTCATCTAATTTTGGATTTATCCCCTCTACAATCGAATGTCTCGAAGAGGCTGGTGTGAAATTGGTGAAATAAATTTCGATAGTAAATAATCTCATCTCAAAAGTGAATGATCTGCAAGATGACATAGCCCAAGCAAAAAGGTGTGTGCGAAAATGACAGGTGCGATTGTTATCAAGTTGATGAAGAAATGGATGATGTGAAATATTTTACACATGCACCTTGGTTTCAGCCGATGTTGAACGCAGTTTTCCCGCATATAAGGTTCTAAACTACTATCCGACATTCGGCGGTCATTTTCATTTGAAACTTTGAAAATGAATGTTGTTGTTTATTGCAGCAGGAACCGAAACCAGGCAAACAACATGCAAGAAAATTAAGGCACGGACTAGATGTGATAAATAAATTAATGTAACAAGTTAAATATAGGGAAAGCAAAATTGTACGCCATATACGTTTTCGGCTTTCTAAAACTGTAATGCAAAACTCTAAATATATATAAAAACATCTTTTTCAGACTTATCTTTTACCACATTTGTGACAATTTAAGTGTGACTTCCAACAATTATTCTCAACCTCACCAGCATTTTACACCTTTCCGATATTAACCCTTATATACAATGATTGTATTATCTTCATTTTATTATACGAATAATCGTATGCAAATACGGAACGTGCTTGCTTAGGCGTGTGTCAAATTTGCTTCCGCTGCCTGTACTTGAAACACGTCGACTACATTGTGTCCAGCGTCATGTGTTCACCTTCAATAGACCTCAAACTAATACAAATATACCGATGTCACGGCCCTAGTCATGCACTAAGGTGATTGTATGTTTAAGTTCGTGAAAGTCGGAGTTTATTAGTTCGGTTCCAAGGTCCACAATATATACCAGTTCAGTCCCGAACCAAGAAGCAAACAATACTAGTTCGGTCCCGGGTCATTAAGTTAACAATACTAGTTCGCTCCCGGATCGAAAATAGAGCAGTACTGGTTGGAAATCAACATTTTCCTTCCAATTCTATGCAGACTTAGGAATGTCATAAAGCAGGGACGAGTAAATTCGTCACTCGAGACAGCAAACTACAAAATTGTCTGCTCCTTCCTTAAGGTATGGTTAAAAATGTTGATTATCATGTACTACAATGTAGAGTATAAACCTGAGTCAAAACTTCTTAAACTTTAAAATAGTCAGTAATACTAGGAGCAATGTTTTTGGGAGAAATTTGTAGGACAGTGTTTTTATATATTGGAGTCTGTTTATTGATTTAGATATAAATTCTGCCATTTTGTCTCTAATATATTATTGTTTCTTTAATTGGTCTTACCTTCTTTTTGTTGCTGGACTTCTAATTTGTATGTAAGTGTCAATTTTAATTCGTTTTAGAACGTCTATTAATTGAATGATGTTATGGTGAGCGGTATAGACTAAGCCGTTTAACTTTGCATGGAAAATTCACAACTGTTTATCGTTATTACAGTTGTAGCTACGAATTCGGCCCATAATTCTGGCGGGAAAGTAGCATCTGGTGGAAGGTGGAAATATGGACTACCATTTTGTTTTCCTCATAATAATGGAAAATGATGTGGCATATTGCTTGGAAATGTTTATTGACATACAAAGTAATTATTCACATATGATTTTTCCAGTCTTAAAGGTCAATAGTTGCAATAGATATTTGCATATAATTACTTTTTGAAAGAAATACGAACTGGTTGTCTATAGGTAGTGGGGTTTAAATATGGGCTACCACAAAAATTTGAAAATGAAATCGGGGGAAAAAAAAGAACATAAGTAAGAAACCTGTGTCACATCAATGGCAATATTCTGCAACAAAAAACGCAAATCACGATAATGATAATCCATGACGTGTTAACGTGCTGGTAATATGGGCTACCTATACCATGTTTGACACACAGCGGTAGCCCACATTAGCAGCATAGACTCATGAAGGTTTCTAAGATTACGTATGGCAATTGTTCTAAATAAACATTACTCTTATGCCATGTGATAGAAAAATTCGTACATCAGTTCATATATTTTGTCGTTTTAAGCACTAGCGTCGCCAATTAGCCTATATTATATTATATTATATTATATTATATTATATTATATTATATTATATTATATTATATTATATTATATTATATTATATATTATATTATATATTATATTATAGTACAAATTTAAAAATTTAAATTACGGTTTATTTAACGACGCTGGAAACTGCAGAGGTTATATCAGCATCGACGGTGTGCCGGAATTTTGTCCCGCAGGAGTTATTTTACAACCCAGTAAATCTACTGACATGAGCCTGTCGCATTTAAACACACTTAAATGCCATCAACCTGGGCCGGGATCGAACTCGCAACCTCGAGCATAGAAGGCCAGCGCTATACAAACTACGCTACCCCGGCCGACATATTATATTATATTATGTAGTTTGTCTAAACGAGAGGATAGAATATGAAATTGCCTAAATATTACCAACTTTCAAATATACGCCTATTTGTATATACATATATTAATTTAGCACTGGTAAAAAATACTTAATGTTTTTATAAGACTTCACAGTACATCTGCTAAAGCAGGGATGCAAAACTCTGTGCTACAATTGTGGCAGACGTCACAAGCCAGAACACGTACCTCAACTCTTCCCTTCAACCCTCGCGTCATTGGAAATGGTAGGGGGACAAGAGATATATATTCAGTGTTTTTGCCAAACGTAACAGATACTTCACTGAAGGCGGATGATTGTGGACGGGTGAACATAATCTTTCCACATGCTTCCACCCCTCTCTTCGCCAGTTCTGCAACCCTGTAGCTAAAGTAATGGTAAATGGACTAAACTTTCCCTATTACAGATAAAATGATACATTCAATTTATTTCTCAATTTAATAGATCATAACTAAAATTATACATCGATGGGCATTTCTAAAAAAAATGTTAATATCTAGGGAAATTTGAAATTCAGCGAATCCATTCAAAGCGTGGCTGTTTAATAGTAGGATTGTGTATAGTGCCTCATTTATGCACATTGCATGTGACAATAATAAAGACATACTGTTAATAAGTTTGATTATCTCTCAAATTTTCGCAGGTAATTGCAACATTAATTAGGTACAGAATTTCACTTCTGTTCTGTAATTATTATTAAAGATTCATGATAGGCCTACACACAAACAATGAATCGGAACAATAACTAGAAATTACAGATTTAATATGAAACAAACCACATTTTTTATGTTTTAATCGGTTATTTAACGATGCTGTATCAACTATGTCGTTAGCATCGATGAAATCGGTGATAGCGAGATAGTATTTGGCGAGATGAGGTCCAGTATTCTTCAGGGATTATTTGACATTCGCCTTACAGCTGTGGAAAATCTCAGAGAAAATGCAATCAGATAATTAGCTGAAGCGGGAATGAAATCCATGTCCGAGCGCTTCTTCGGAAAAGCTGGAGAAAGCTATTCCGCCTGAGTTACCCCGGTCGATGATGTTTCATGTTAAAGGTAACATATTTTTAATCCTGTGTTTTATAAAACACTAGGCAGTCATTTAACAAAAGAAAACAGTTTGTAGAATATCATGCATCTGTATTTTAACGAAGTACAGTATTGAATTATGAAATGCAGGAAGCATGTGGTTGCAGCCGCCAAATTACTCTTCAAGCAACGACCATTCATATAAATTGAGGGAAAGAAGACAGAGGACGGACACTGGAAAATTTTCTTTTCTCAATCGTACTATCAGGGACTGGAATCCTTTACCTGTAATTTAAAAATAGGCTTAAAGACTTTACTAATAGACGGTAGTATATTATGAACACATTTTAAAGGGTGTAATTAATGTTTTGTTAACTGAAGTGTTGTATCAGTGAAGAAGTGTGTTGTGACAGTGAAGTATTATAGTCTATAGTGGTAGTGCAAAGTATTTGAACAGTGAAATGTTTTTGAAATGTTAGTGAAATCAGGATAATATCAGTGAAATATGTCGTAGTTCCAGTGCAGTGAGTGAGTTGACAGCGAAATGAGCGTAGGCTGAAAGGTACTTGTGCATGTATGAACATATCATACTCGTGGGTTTTAGTTCGAACTTAGGGTTAAGATACAAATTAGATTTACTTTAAATGTTATTTTGAGTGATCGTTCTTCATTTAATTTAGGATGCTCCTTGTTGTTGTTGTTATTATTATTATTATTATTATTATTATTAGTAGTAGTAGTAGTAGTAGTAGTAGTAGTAGTAGTAGTAGTAGTAGTAGTAGTATTAATTATTATGAAAATGTTATTAATTTAATTCATAATTATTTACGTTTATTATTAATTGTCATTATTGAGTAATTACATACATACATTATTATAATCTTAATTGACGAGCTGGTTGAATATTCTGACTTACAATTTTTTAATTAGAAATTCCCCCCCCTCCCCCCCCACACACACACATTCTCCTCTTGGAGCATGAAAATATGCTACAAAATTTCATTCCTTGTCACTTAAGTAGTTTTTGAGTTACACAAATTTTTGTTGGAAATGTGGAATACTAATATTCTCAAAATGTGTAGTGTAAGTATATAGCCTACATATTTGTTTATAGTAGGTCTACTGGCCATATATTTAGAAAAGTATTGAGTGTCTACAGGGTGATTCACGAAATTCTTCCCGGTTTATGGAGGTGATTCCTGAGGTTATGTGGAACAAAAAATGAAAATAAATTAAGGGGATCACATTCATAATTATGGATTTCGGTAATTTGAAAAGGCGAGAAAAAAATTTTGTTTCAAAATTTCACTAACCCAAAGATGCTAAAAATAATTAAAAGACAAGCAATTGATTGTTTACATATCAGTCTCTTTCATGTAGATCGGATTTAAATCACATTTTAGAAACTGCCTCCCTGAATCTCAAGGCAACGGTCCGCACGGGTGTGAACCTCACGTGCAGCATTTCGCAGCTTCACACGTTTGTTTCTTATTATCGCAGCGGCATCCAGATGCGTTGAAGCAACTCTTCGCGTGTTTGTATCTTAACCTGATACACGACGTCTTTCATCC
Organism: Periplaneta americana; assembly: GCF_040183065.1. NCBI lineage: Eukaryota > Metazoa > Arthropoda > Insecta > Blattodea > Blattidae > Periplaneta > Periplaneta americana. The sequence continues at coordinate 135,285,599 of NC_091121.1, read as the reverse complement.
ACCTCCAGACGCACAGGCATGTAGTCATGGCAACAAAGATGCCTAGCGCTCCATTCACTATGACGCGTTTCGGCAATGTTTTGTAACTCTGTAATTATGAATGTGATTCCATTAATTTACTTACATTTTTTATTTCAAATATCCTCAGGAATCATATACATAAACTGGGATGGGGGAGAACTTTGTGAATCACCCTGTATAACTTTAAAATCTCTCTTCCTTTTTTCTTGATTACACTATTTTAACATATAATAGCTAAAGAAGTGTTGTTACTGAATTAAACATCTATTTCACTGTCTTTAATCTATGTGAAAATAGAATGAAGAGAGAAAGGAACTGCCCACCCTACTTCATTATGGGGGGTTAGTTAATGGGGTTTAAAAAAAGGGTGCGTCAGCTACTATGGCTATTTGCACCCTTATCTAAAATTCTTCACAAAACAAAGCCATAAACAATACAATAAGTAAAATGCTAAAAAGAACTAAAAAACGTTGTCATGCTAAAAACAAGGTACACATACTCCATTACGTCCTGCCTTAGTTGCCTCATGAGTGATGCGTTGTATGAGTCACTTACGAAGTTCAACCAGTCGTTGGCCTCATACATTTATTGTCTTTATGTTACATGATCTTCATATGTTATCTTAATTGAATATTAACACAGTAAAGTAGTTTTTCATTTAAATAACATAACAGTTTAACAAAAATTTGACTTCCTAAAACGAAAGGAAAATTTACTTGCTCAAAATACAATTTTTAGGGTTTCTAGTGCATTTTTAATAGATATTTCTTTTATTTTAAAAATGTTAGTGAAAATAACAATATTAATACACTGTATTTCATTATCCATATTTTATAAAGCATGCAGACAGCTTAAAATTGTAGAAATCTTAAAATTGGAATAAATAGAAATGTGCTAAAAATGGAGGAATGGTAAAATCACTTTCAAAGTATGCAACGAAGTATTTAAAGAGCACTGTCATTTAAGTATGACATCATTACGGACTTTTCCAAGCGCGCCAGGATACTGAAACTTTGGTGGTAAGTTTATTTTTGCAGTAAAACGAAAAAGTGTTATTTGACTAGAAAACGTCAAAATGTCAAGTCTTTCCCCTTTAATATAAGTCTACTGATACAAACCCCAGACATCTTCTTCACATCAAGACAGATTGATTTACGGACTCTCGAATTACAGTGGTTATTCAGAAACAAAGAAAATATGACAGTAGATCGTTACTGAGAATGAAATGGCAAGAACAGTTCAAGTGTCAGGAGGAATTCTCCTGCAGAGTTGTTTTTTTTTTTTTAACAAAACACTCAAGCGCTTCCAGGAATCGAATTTATGTCCCCTCTTCTGAAAAGTGGCTTACTGATTTATGGCTAAACCTATTACGTTACTGCGTAATAAGGAAAATGCTTAACGTATTTATTATTTTCTGTTTGAATTGTTGTTCCATCGAGAAAGCAATGCTTTCCAGAAATATCTTGTGTATGTCACTTGAACTGCATAATGTCTGTGCACTATAGTAGCCTACTATAAACTGACATTACTAAAGTGGTGACGTGACAGAAGATCGAACACTATTTGGGGATGGAGACACTAGCGAGATATAGCTGACAGCTATCATTGAGAGCATAGGCCGTTCACATCTCGTCTGCAAAATGTTGCAACACCAACGACTGGTATGAGTCGACACAGTCAACTAGTTACAATGTCAAAACACTATTACAAATTCTGCCGCTAGTTTGGAAGGCTCAGAACCTTTGTTTCTCACGTGACAGGGCCAAGTTTAAATTCCGATGAGACCAACTAAATTTCTAGTAGTCGAAAAGATACTAGAAGAAATTTTCTGTGAGCGCATCTACTTTTCCTGCATTCAGTCCATCATTTTTTAAATTAAGAGTTACATATTCCTGGGGTCAAATAGTTAATGAATCTTACCAAGAAGCCAACTTCAAGATATATCTACGAAAAACCGATGTATGGTTAAATTAGTAGGTGATGTTTCATCAAAGAATATTCAGCAGATTCCCAAGAGATCCGGGATGACTCGTTGTCGACAAGGTGACTGTGAAGGAGCTATTATCTGATTAAACCAGTTCATGTGTCATTTCCATTTTACCGTTGCTTCATTATTCCATATCATTGTCATTTGTTAATAGTTCTATGTACACAGGCTATGTAGATTTACTTTAAATGTTATTTTAAGTGATCGTGCTTCATTTACTTTAGGATGCTCATCATCATCATTATTATTATTATTATTATTATTATTATTATTGGTATTATTAATCTATTATTAATTGTATTTTTATTAGTTGTGTTTATTATTAATTGCCATTATTGTGTGTAATTAATTATCGCTGCCACCGGGTATATACCCATTTGCAGTGTGAATAAATACATACATACAATTCTTAACAAAGTATACATGCAGCCATGATCAAACAGACGTTCATTAGAAGTTCCAGTAAATGTATATATCACAGTAAATCGTATTGCTTCACAACTTTGCTAAATAAAAGGAACTCAACCATCCATTTGCGAACGTATTCTAAAGTCAATATCGCCATCCGTTGATATTTATTTTCCACTCAAATTGCTAGTTAAGTTATATGATTTTAGTTTTAAAAAATATATATATTTTTTTTATAAATTTTAGTCAAACTTATTTCGTTCCTGCGTTGATATTTCGATGAATAAAATGTTGGAGGAAACGATTCATTTCTTATTGTTATTATTGATATATTGTTTTTTTTTACTTTGTGTCTCACTATATATTAAATTTATTGCTCAATTTTTAATATATCGATCTTGTTATAATAGTACTTCAGGGGCGAGACGGGTGAAATTTTGATCATTTTCTGTCAAAAATCGCATTTTCTTTTTCTTGTGAAAAATAAATCCGAAATTTCTTATTTGTATGTTGAGCAAGTTTCGATGTTCTGCAGCGCTCGAAAGCACAAAAATTACGCAATATACAAATGGCTACACCCTTGAAGTTTAATGTCATACAAATTTTACACGCTGTTTCCTCAGACTTTCTTTTTTCAGCAAATTTCGTCAGGTTTGAAGTGTAAAGTCTCTTACAATTTTGATGTTAGGAACATGAAATTTTTACTGCACTTTCTATGCGCTGTGGTTAACAAAATCGCATATGGGTTTTATGATTAAAAAAATAAATTTTTAACAAAAATGAAATGTTTATAGTGGCAATGGAAAATTTATGTTTTTAGTTTTGCAGTGGTTATAAAATTGTTTTCTTCCTTTTGTAGTAAAAATGTAGGAAAACTAATGCGTGATGTTTTTATAAATATGCCACTGGTCTTTCAAAACAAAATAAATCAGATATTTTACTGGAAAATTGAGCGACACAAATTCAACGACGTAGCTTGAAAAATTTAGAAAATAAAAATTTCACGCATCACTCTATTAAATAAATATACTTTTATTAATTATATTTTATTTATTCATTCAATTCTTGTCTATACCTGCTGAGTAACGGTTGACGAGTCTGGCCGGGTGCCCCGGTTTCGATTCCCAGTCGAGGCAAGTTACCTGGTTGAGAATTTTTCCGAGGCTTTCCCTCAACCCAATATGAGCAAATGCTGGGTAACTTTCGATGCTGGACCCCGGACTCATTTCACCTTCAACTTCATCTCAAACAGACGCTAAATAATCTAAGATGTTGATAAAGCGTCGTAAAATAACCTACTAAAATAAAATAAAAATTAATAAAAAAATGTCATTACTTCATTCATAGTTCTCTGCCGAAGGGCAGGTCTATCACTCCAAACCCAGTATTCTTCAATCTTCCCTATTTTTCGCCGTTCTCTTACTGTCTGCATAATATAATCCACGTATTTTAATATTGTCTATAGTCTAAGAACTTTTACTACGAACTTTTTTTCCCTTCCCTATTCCTTACAGTACATCCTTTATTAGGGAGTTCCTCCTTAGCCAGTGACTCAGTCAATTACTGTTTACCTTCGTGATCAGTTTGAACATTATTATTTTTTCATTCACTGTCTCTAGCACAGCTTCATTTCTTATTATCTCCCTCTATATCACACGCTTTATTCTTCTCCATATCCAGATTTAAAATACTTCTAATTGTTTCTCTTCACTTCATCGTAATGTCCATGTTTATGTCGCACGTCATGCCACACTCCACACAAAGCAATTCAATAGTCTCTTTTTTAGTTCTTTTTCCAGAGATCCGCAGAAGATGCTATCTTCCTTTTGACTTCACTGCGGCAGAAAATGTTACTACAGGGTGAATCAGTCAGAGAAAGACTCCTAACCGCACTCTCAGCGGCTGAATCATATTTAACGACGCTACCATATGCGAAGAATTCGTTCCACGCTTTTTCGGTTAGTATTTCTTAATGATGTAATTACCGAATCCACAATTGAAGGGCTCAGAGCCAAAGGCGACTAACCCACAATCACAAAATGAATAAATAAGAGTTGATGTTAAGAGGGTCCTGACCAGAGGTCTCCAAAAAGCGTATCGTCATTCGTGCTCTCGATGCTGCCCGCCGGACACAGTGTGCTGTGAGGCTAGAGCAGGGGAAGGGACTCATACCTCATCAGATGGAAACGATCAGTGGGGGATCGTGGCAACGGTCTGTTTATGTTTACCAAATTATAGCATCAAAAGAATAAAAAATATCATACGTTTGTATATTATTTTGACATACTATGAAGCTGGAGCCCCGTCTGTTGCTATAGACACAAGCCATTGCAAATTCAACCTCTTCTGTTCTATGGTGTCTTTCAGTGAATGGAAAAGTTCTTCTTCAGTTGTATTTTGTAATTACATCTAGAAAACATTCAGACACATTAAAATGTTCTTTAACTCCTCTGATGAAAATGACAAGGTGAGCTTTGTCGTTTCTATCTGTGCTTTCGTCCAATGCAAGTGAGTAAGCTACAAACTGATTAATTGTGGTTTCGACTTCAGATTCAATTACATTTAAAATCTTGAAATTCTTTCTCTGAACTCTAATTTTCTTAAACTTTGACTTTGTTCTGGACACAGTATGTTAGTAACGTCCTGAATGCACGATTTTACAAATGATGCTTCTGTAAAGGGCTTCATTGATTTTCTAATATTCCAAGCTAGAACATAGATAGCAAGAAGCTTTTTTTGTTTAAGACTGAGGACACGTGTGTGATTTTTGCTTGTATTTGTTTTTTATTTATCAAAATATTTGTAGGCCTACGCATTTCACCTAAAATTAAAGGAAAAACTATATGTCATGCGGAATTGAGTGTAAACGTATTGTAATATACTGATTATTGCGTATAACCAACAGTTATACAGATAGCTCCAAAATAAATTATTTTCATATGTCCAACATGCCTGTAATTGTATGATATTCTTTGTGAAGAGTCGAGTAGTGTCGTCGCATGTTGAATTTTAACACACCCTTAAGAATTTTCGAACAAATTAAGCATTTCACATTCTCCCCACTAACACAAAAATGTTTCTCTTCCTATTCATCCTTGAATGTACTACGTCCATGAATAGAAGACATTGTAAAATGGTGGAACACTCCGACCAACACAGTGAAAATGGCAGTCCGCCACTGCTCTTCGTTTGCGCATAAACATTGAGTACAGTACATGTGGGGATGGGTGAGGCGGAGTGCGCTCATTACGTACCGGCTTCGGTCCCGTTCAGGGGCTTACTCGCGAGTACGCTTTGGAGACGTCTGGTCCTGACAAAAATGATTGGTTTCACACTTTATTTTAATTGGTCTACATTGAATAAATACAAAAAATATCATGTATCTATAACAACGATGTGTAGTTTTGAAAAAAGGCTTAATAACGAACAATACAAAATTGTGGGTTGGTCGTCTTTGGCTCTGAGCCCTTCAATTTATGTTCTAAATGACGTCCTTGTGATATCTGGCAGCTGCACATCTCTCGAAGATATGTCCAACAACTCGCCGCAGTTCGTTCTCCGAAATGGCTCGAATTTATGTCATGTAGCGGTTGTTCGTGAAAACGGTGTGGATTTTCACTTCCCAGTAACGATTGTTTAGAGTGTTCATGTAACTAAAGAGGTGGAACCATGCTTCGTCACTATAAAAAATTAAGGTGGGGTCAAGTAGGTCTTAATACACCGACTGTTGGAACCACATGCAAAACCTAATAATCGGGTTCCGTTAAACTCTGAACTACACGAATTTTGTAAGGTTTTATTTAATATGGGAAGGTATGGAAGAAAATTAGGTATGTTAGACTAAAGAGAGGAAATAAAGAGACAATTCGGCAAGTGATGAAACAAGGAAGAGGGAAAACAGCCATAAAGGTAATAGAGATTAAATAAACAAAGTAAAGTGCGAAAATGAAAAATAAATACTTATTTAACTGATCTTTCACTACAGGAAAGAAAATATTACTTTCAGCCTATTGATATGTGGCGAAGTGTTCACAAGCAAACATTCTCATGGGGGCAGATAAATAAGTTTTTTTTTCTTCCACCATGCTAATAATGTCAAAACAAGTGCTTATACAAATTTTGTCCACTCGAGCGCAATTATGAGGGCCGTCCAGAAAGTAACTTCCCTGGGCACTTTTGTATTCCTGTGTCGTAGAAGTCTGCCGCCTGGAATTGGAACCAGGATGCGACAGCCATCTGCACATTTTTTTCGATCCCATGGTATGAAAAATATCTCAATTCCGGTGGGGAATATCTTGAAAAATAGCTCAACAATTTCTGTATCTGTTCAAATAAAATACCTTTCCATGAAATTGTGTTTTCTTTCTGCAAAAAGCGCCTGGGAAACTTACTTTCGGGATGACTCTTGTAATTACGCTCGAGTGGTCATAGTTTGTATAAGGACATGTTTTGCCATTATTAACATGGTCGAAGGAAAAAATATATCTTTCTTATCTGCCCCCATAAGAATGTTTGCTTGTCTGATAAATATTCCAGCTCCAGTTTGCAAGAGATCACGCGGAAGACCAAGAAGAAGATGGGCCGATCTCTTCAGTGAACGTGTAGGAAGCCATTGGTCAAGCAGAGCAAGACATAGGGAAGACTGGAAAAATCTAAGAAGACAAGTGAACAGCGACCAAAACCAGTGCGACAGAAACAAGCGAACAATATCAAACAGTGCAGAATGTGAACCAAGTGAACAATTCCAAGCATGAAAAAATGTTCTTACGCGGAGTAGCTCACCGCGTGAGACAAATAGAGCTCTCCCTCTATAGGAGGAGGCCTTTGCCCTTAACGGGACATTTTTAGGCTAATAATTTCATTTCAATTTGATTCTAGAGGATTTACCATCCTTTACGGAGCTTATTTCTGAAGACATTTTGAGCAAAAAAAAAGTAATATAAACATAGTTACTTGTCTCAATATTTTCAGAGTTACACTAATTTAAAGTTGGTTGTAAAATATGTTTTCTCTTTAGTTTGAAGCTAAAAGAATAATACAAATAGAGAATGAAACATTCAGAAATATCATTTCTTTAATTGGCAAGTATTATGAAGCTAAAAATGTGCTGTGAACTCCTTAGTTGCTTCGTATAGACATGCTTCGTAATTAACTAGAAAATTACATTATTCTTATGCACTTATCACAACAATTATTACAAATCACACCACTTCCACCGACCTAATTATTTGCAGTTCAATTTTGCATCGTAATTTACAGTATTGGAGAGTTCACAACACATTTAAAAAAAATGTCGCCGTCCGCTTGAGTACACTTGGCCGCACGCTTGTGAACGGCACTCGTCGCTCTACGTAACTGCATACGGCTATCTTTGATTTCCGTAGCGCTCGCGCTGGCTGCTAACTGCAAGCTGACCAAGATCACGCGTTCACAGCAATGCGTTCAAATAACGAAACGTAACTCTGTAAATATTGAGAATAGGACCAATGTTTACATGACATTTTTTGCTCAGAATGTCTTCAGAAATAAGTTCCTTAAAGGACGGTAAATCCTCGTGAATCACCCTGTATTCCAATGATAATATACGATACGCCTATTTAAAAATTAGTCTAGCGACAACATCCTCGCTTTTAAGCAAGCGCTAAGCCTTAAATATTATTTAGAATAGATGATCTTACTAGAAAGACAACACAATGATAAACGGATAAACCAGATTGGCCGTGAAAAAATTCGAACTTTGCTTACGACCGTGGCTTTTCATTCAGTGTAAAAGTTGCATACGTATATTGATTGTCCCTTACACTACCGCCGCCTGAACAAAACATATAATGATCGATAGTATATAACTTAGTACCCCACGTGGCGTAAACAGTACGTTTACAGCTATAAATTCATTCAACCTTGGTTGAAATGAACATTTATCTTCGTCCCGTAGAGAATGGGTGTGCGCCCTTTCTCTTGTGTTTGTTATATGTTGTCTTAAGAGGGGTGGACACTTAGTGAACGAACAACGAACGAATGCGTTTGGTGACTCAATTCAGCTGTTGTGTACCGAATGATATTAGGGGAAGTTGGAGTGGAGTATATTCGTGGTATGATACAGGGTAGCGGGAGTATCTTGAGGAAAACCCTCTGGAACGTCTGCTTTGTCCACTACAAGTTTAATTACGACCTCGTCGAGGATCGAACACGGGGCCGCCTGTATGGAAGACCAGCACGTTAGCACTTAAGCCGTAGACGCGCCGGAGATGGTATTACTCCTGCAGCATAAAATTACAACATTATGGATACAGTGTATTTCACAGATACCTTGACCAGAAGGTTTATAAAATCTTTGCGATGCTTTCAGGTACTGAAGATAGTACAAGGATGTCTTCACAAATTTCAGTAGTGAAGAACAAGAAGCTGTTTGAAATTAATATTTCAAATTCAAGATATATTACCCTATACAATTTGTCACTATATATTAACTGAGATTTTTTGGTGAATGTCAAGTAGCACAAAAATGGCAACACACTTTTAAGCAGTAGCAGTAGCAGTAGCAGTAGCAGTAGCAGCAGCAGTAGTAGTAGTAGTAGTAGTAGTAGTAGTAGTAGTAGTAGTAGTAGTAGTAGTAGTAGTAGTAGTAGTAGTAGTAGTAGTACTATTTTACCTGGCAGAGTTAAGGCCATAAGACCTTCTCTTCCACTCAACTAGGTTGCAATAATATACATGAAATACAAATTATGTGATAGATTACAAAACAACACCTTAGAGATTACATAATATAAAGAAAGTAGAAAATTACATATAATCAAAATCAGTTACATAACATAAGGGGAATATATACAATTTATAAGACATAAACTGCTCAAGATAAATTCGACGATTAATTCACTTTAGATATAGTCTAATATACAGTTAATATACTAATACGAAAATACATGTGGGTTCCAAGACATAGAAAGTTTAATAGCAAAATCATACTATATAGCATACAGATACAAACGATTAAGTAATATATACAGATAAAAAAAAAGAAGAGAGAGAGGAGAAAAATAATAACTTGTCATTTAAGACTATTTAGAAACTTCCGCAAGAGTCTAGTTCTGTTCTATAAAAACATTTCTAAGTAAAGTGTACTTAAATGATTTTAGACTCAGACTACTCCTGATTTCCTGTGACAAGGTATTCCAGGCACGGGCTGTGTGTATTGTGAAGTAAGCAGAGTAGAGATGTTTGATGATATGGAATTGATAGAACAAGGTGCTGTGAACGTGTATCACGGCTGTGATGGGATGCTAAAAGTGTGAAGCGAGGAACTAGGTAAGTAGGTGTGAAATTATTTAGAATCTGATACAGCAAACAGAGTAAATGAACTGAACGTCTCTCTCATAAACGAAGCCAAGAGAATTGCAAGAAATATTCGGAGACATGATCAGAGCGACGGCTGTTAAAAATGAAACGGACACAAGCAAGTAAAGAATCTTCCAATAAGAGTGTCCTACTTTCAACATAATATATAACAGCTGCCGTGTTTATGAAGCTATAGCAGTCATATTTTTCCCATGGTTACAGTTGTTGCTGACAAATAAACATGGAACATTACACCATTCCACAACGCGTAGAAATCATTAACATTTATTATAAAAAAAAAAGTCAACCTTTCGCTAAGCATTCAGTGCTTTACGTGACGTGTACAGTGTGTGTAAGATACCACGCTATTATAAGGGATTACTTTTGGCCTCAATTGGAAGGTATGGAGCTCAGAAACGTCTCGTTTCAGCAAGATGACGCCACGTGTCATACTGCTCACTAAACACTCGACCTTTTGAGGGAGAAGTTCAGAGGCTTCATCATTTCGCGTGGTGGTGATGTTAAATGGCTCCCGAGATCATGTGATTTAACGCCGCTGGATTACTTCTTATGGGGTTATGTTAGACAACGGGTTTATGCCAACAAGCCAGAAACAATATACGTTCGTTATTCGTGAAATTGGGCCTGATTTTTGTTTGTCTGTTATTGAAAATTGGAAGATCTATATAATATGTGCAATCCAACGAAGCCTCTGCGGTAATTTAACTGACGTTCCCTTCTTCCATACGTAATGGCATTGAGTGTGCTTCAAAATAATAGTAATTAAATAAATAAACTTCTTTCGTTTTTACAATTTATTTCATTTTAAAACTGTGACACTCTTATTGGAAGACCCTTTATAACCATTGTCTGCTACATTTCAACTTAAAGAAAATTGTACGTTCTGTTTCAGAAATGAGTGAATAGGAAACCATCGAACTGAGCAGTTAACTCCTCCAGACACTCAAAAATAAAGACGATAGTAAATATTTGGTATTAGAGAGCCAAAAGAAGAACTAATTCATTTTTAACTTATGATTATTCGTCAGAAGGTTTAAATTTACATTATTGCCAAAAATTCTAATCACAATTATATTAAATTACTTACTGCTCTTCTCGAATGTGTTTGTGTTTGATTTATTTTGTCTCTTATTTTATATCCTGCCACAGCTCATAAAATTTTTATTTCTGTAATTCTGGCTACTGTAGTGTTACGCTAGTTTCCAACTTTCTCAACTATAAAGTACAGATATTTCCAAAGTGTTGTTAATGTCATCATAGTTTCTAACCTTAATTTAGTCCGCATTGTTGGATTTACTGTGTGAGAACATGCAAGGTTTTCTTAAAACTACATTTTTATGTATATATGTACCTATATCTCAGAAACTATTAGTGTCACACAGCTGAAATTTTGCACACTCATTGTACATCATATGAGCCGTTCAGAGCAAAAGTGGTGTAAGTCAAAATTGGGTAATGAGGTTTAAAGTAAAAATTCCGTAAAATACAGTGCAAAGTAGCAATTAATATGATCTTCTTGCTATTTACTGACTACTAATAGTTTCAATAAATTGAATATTAATTGCTACTTTGCGCTGTATTTTACAGAATGTTTACTTTAATTCTCATTACTCATTTTTGACTTACACCACTCTTGTTCTGAACGGCTCATATGATGACTTAATGATAGCACTTTTACTTTGATATAATATGTATAACAAGATTGAGATGTATTTTGCTTTGAAAATGTCAGGTTTTTCTTGGTAGAATTTTGATAAAAGTGTAGGCTTATTATTTTTTTATATTGATAAAATCGAGGTATATTTATAATTTTGCTAGTGAACGTAGATAAGTATATTGCAAATATGTATGAAAAATTTTAGCCATGTACATTAACCAGTTTTCAAGAGAAAGGTACATCAATTTAACAATATTTTTGCTTTTTTTTTCTTCTTTCATTTGAATACAAATTTTTTAAAACTCAATTACAGCAGTTAAGTAATAAACTAAACACCAATATAATCTTGAAAGCATGTAGAGTAACTGTAAATATTGAAAATAACAACTTTTATACTTTCGGCGAAATAACCACTTAAAATCAGCATTGCGCACTATGAAAACACCTGGACTACCTTGTCCCCTTAAATTAAATTAATTTTCGATCAACCTTTTTCCATCTGCATTGCCTATTTTGAGTTCTTAAAGAGTAAAGTATCTAAAACCTCAAAATGTTGGCGGAAGCTCTCGTCTGAGTCTTGGATGAGTTATATTATAGGAATAGGCTACAAGCGTATCAAAATATAAAGAACATGAAAATTACTTACAATCAGGTACCGTATTTAATCCTATATTGCAATTGGCGTATACAGAGGCAGATGAATCCAACTGAACGATATGGCTATTCTTATTGTTAAAGAAAAGGCACACGTGAACTTTGAAAACATTTTCTCGACCGGAAAATTAATTACACGCAATAGCAACACAGTGGATTTCTTTATTAATAAACGGGGCTGGTAATATTGAGTATTATTAGGGGAGTTACAGACCGATGCAACTCTTATGTTCAGTGACATGAAGTACGTTGTTCCCTTCGTCTTTAAATAATTCATTCGACATGGTACTCGTACTGGCGAACACAGCACGTTTATTAGACGAAAGTACACGTGACAGAAACGCAACATCAATCAGCAGAACGAGACGAGAGCAGCTGGCTATTTCAGTTACTAAAATTACCAAGTCAGACATCTAGACTACTGTTACCATGTACGACAGTGTCTTGAAAAAAAAAACACCACACAGCAATTTTAAATTTAAAGTCAGTCCCAAATAACCCGTGGCTAAAGAGAAAGACAGACTACGGTGTGACGTTATATTCTTAGTCATAACATGGCCAACAATGCACATTTAACATGAGTTTAATATAGCAGTTCCTTTGTTTTTTAGAACTTTGAACATGTATTTATATTAGGCGATTGTCAAGATGGCCGTGACTAGACCATGATAATCACGTGACTCCGATTCGTGCCGAAGCCTGTCTTTCTCGTTAGCCACGCAAATAACCATGGTTACACTAATTTACGAGAAACACTGTATTGGTTTAATTGTCTTTGTGTGAATAATCCTGTTCGAAAAGTCTTGTGTGAATTATACCAGTGTGTCAATGTTCCCTGTGTGAAATGGCTTGGTCCTAGAAATTTTGATACGAATTCTAAACGAGAATTTACGGATAATAATTTATTATATTTTATAGTTTCAAAATGCACTTAATTCAACCGTAACTCCATCATTACTAAATTCACTTCGCTCGCTATTACTACATATACAAAAACCTGGTATTATTTGCTTAAGTGGTTAGGTACAGCTTACAGGATTAAAAGTTTTGGAAATATTTAACATTTTTTCCCTCCATTACTGTATCTTGTACAATAATCTAAATGGGTACGTGTAAAACACTGTCCTTCTGCTATATGAAAGAAAAAACATTTTTATGATTTAAAAAACTATTTATATATATATTTTTTTTTTCAAAATTCATAATGGTGGCAGTTTACTGTGCCGTGATGACGCGTTTCCCTCATAACTCATAAACTTGTTAACTTTTTCATGTTCTACCTCTTTTATGATATTGTTCAAACTCATGTTTACAATATCATGCTCTTTCAATTACATTCCTTGATAAATAATATATATTTTTTTATTTTGTGTTAGAAGAAAATACGGATATTTTACCATTTTTAAAATGAATTTATTTTTTATCAGACCATCTATCAAAGGTAGAGAAGTGACCTGGCATCATATTGTATATATGACATGCATAAATACACACAAAAAAATTTAATCACAGAATGTTTAATAGTTTTTGAGTTGTGTGGGAAACGATTCATCACTGCACAGTGAACTCACTTAAAAAAAAAATGTAAATAATTTTTTAAATCGTAAAGTGTTTTACACATATTAATTTTCATTATTGTAGAAGATACAGTAATGGAGGAAAAAAAAGTTGAATATTACCAAAATGTTACTGCTATAAGTTGTACCTAACCCCTTAATGGCGATTTCGAGCATTGATTGCATCATAGGTATTAGGCTGTTATTCTAATCATTTAACAACTACGGTAATTTCTGAGATCTAATAATTTCAAAATGTCCTCCCTTTTACTAACAATATTACCAACTGCTTTTATGAATATCGGATAAATTACTGACGCAATTCCTAATATACCTTCATGCTTTCATCGGGTGTTCCATTTGACCTTAGTATTTAGTTAGTTAGTTGGTGCCGAGATGTTTGGGTATGCACAACAGGGTAGGTAATTTTTCAAATCATACCAATTTGCTTTAATTATGGAATCTAAGTGAAAAGTTGAAGGTATTAAGTTCCATGACACGGCGGAATGACAAAAGTTTACTTCTGTATAAAGTTACTGTTCATAAATAAAATATCACATCACTCATATAAAAATCAATTGACGACCAAGAAAAGAGATAACCTTCTGAGTGTAGATTTGATTCCACAATAGTCCCCAAATCTTAAGTAATTATAGTGCGGAACAGCTTACTTAATACCGTAAAGGTGAAATCTAACCATTTTCCCCTAATTGTAATTATAATTGTAATTGTATTCTTAATATTGTAGTTGTAATCCCCTGGTAGAGGGGAAGAGAAGGCCTGATGGCCTTATCTCTACCAGATGAAATAATTAAATAAATAAAAAATAAAATAAAAGTATTACATGTGCCAGTTGATTATAGTGATTTTTCTAGACGCCATCAGATTGAATTTTTTTTACAAACTGTTTCGGATTTCGAGTACTGACAAATACGATAATAGGCAGTTATTTTATAACTTTTATGTTGACAGCAATAATTTTGCTTTCCAATAGAAGGAATGTGTTGAAATGGAAGTAATTAAGCTTGTGATATTTGAACGTAATTAATAATTAATTAGTAATACCGGTATTAATATTAATATCAATACATAATTCAGTTGTGTTGCGTTGTGATTCCAATTCAACGCTATATTCAGTTTAGTGTAATTAAATAAGATATAACTTACTGACCTAGCCATACTTGGTATGAAACATGCACGCGGCTAGTGGACAGAAATATATTTTTTAGTGTTCAGATTTTTATTGCAATATCCAAGAGAGAAAATAACATGGTAGCGACTTAGCAGAATGTATTTTAAATAGGGTGTGCAATTCAAAGTAGTATTTTGTTTTAATAATTCGTACTAATCATTTCACGTAATCAAACAAAATACATTTTTAGGTTACGTCTCGTCAATCGTGAAGTGTTTGGTCAAACCAGTGAATTTCATGCTCTCAGACAAAATACATTTTAATAATAGATTAGTCCACACCTGTGGAGTAACGGTCAGCGCGTCTGGCCGCGAAACCAGGTGGCCCGGGTTCGAATCCCGGTCGGGGCAAGTTACCTGGTTGAGGTTTTTCCCGGGGTTTTCCCTCAACCCAATACGAGCAAATGCTGGGTAATTTTCAGTGCTGGACCCCGGACTCACTTCACCTGCGTTATCACCTTAATGTCATTCAGACGCTAAATAACCTAGATGTTGATACAGCGTCGTAAATTAACCAAATAATAAAAAAATATATATTATATTATATTAATCTGCTAATTACCAACATAATGTGCCAGAGGTTCAGGAGGTAAATATACTCTTTCACAAAATATTATTGAACTACTTAGAAAACACCTCCCAACATAAATATGAGACAAGGTAATTAAGTAAATAAGCAACACATTATTATTGTTAATACTATAATAATAATAATAATAATCATCATAATCATAATAATAATACTTATTGACTTTTAAGGAACCCAGAGGTTCATTGCCGCCCTCACATAAGTCTGCCATTGATTTCTATCCTAATCGAGATTAATCCAGTCTCTATCATCATATCCCAACCCCCTCAAATTCATTTTAATATTACCTTCCATCTACGTTTCGACCTCCCTAAAGGTCTTCTTCCCTCCGGCCTCCCAACTATTACTCTATATGGATTTCTGGATTTGTCCATACGTGCTACATGCCCTGCCCATCTCAAACGTCTAGATTTAATGTTCCTAATTATGTCAGGTGAAGAATACAATGCGTGCAGTTCTGTGTTGTGTAACTTTCTCCATTCTCCTGTAACTTCATCCCTCTTAGCCCCAAATATTTTCCTAAACACCTTATTCTCAAACACCCTTAACCTATGTTCCTCTCTCAAAGTGAGAGTCCAAGTTTCACAACCATAAAGAACAACCCGTAATATAACTGTTTTATAAATTCTAACTTTAAGATTCTTTGACAGCAGACTGGATGATAAAAGCTTCTCAACCGAATAATAACACGAATTTCATATATTTATTCCGTGTTTAATTTCCTTCCGAGTATCGTTTATATTTGTTACTGTTGCTCCCAGGTATTTGAATTTTTCCACCTCTTCAAGGGATAAATTTCCAATTTTTATATTTACATTTCGTACAATATTCTCGTCACGAGACATAATCATATAATTTGTCTTTTCGGGATTTACTTCCAAACCTATCTCTTTACTTACTTCGAGTAAAATTCCCATATTTTCCATAATCGTTTGTGGATTTTCTCCTAACATATTCAAGTCATCCGCATAGACAAGTAGACATGTTCAATTCCAAACCATCTGTGTTATCCTGGACTTTCCTAATGGTATATTCTAGAGCAAAGTTAAAAAGTAAAGGTGATAGTGCATCTCCTTGCTTTAGCTTTGAAACGCATCTGACAGAAACTGACCTATACGGACTCTGCTGTACGTTTCACTGAAACACATTTTAATTAATCGAACTAGTTTCTTAGGAATACCAAATTCAATAAGAATATTATATAAATCTTCTCTCTTAACCGAGTCATATGCCTTTTTGAAATCTATGAATAACTGATGGACTGTACCCTTATACTCCCATTTTTTTCTCCATTGTCTGCCGAATAGAAGAACTTTAATCAATGAATGACAAAATATCTGATCAATAGTTAATCTATTACGCCTAAAACTACACTGATGATCCCAAATAATATCAACTGCATATGGAGTTAATCTTCTCAAAATAATAATAATGATGATAATAATAATAATAATAATAATAATAATAATAATAATAATAATACGAAATCTTTTGCAATATAGCTATAGAAATATTAATATTCTTTTGTCAAATAGATTAAAGCGAATGAGAACAAAACTTGAGTGAGTATCAGATATAAAATAATTTGTTCTTGCATCATTATGGGATTGGTTTGGCTTCTACTGGAGTGCCGGATCTGGGACGGATCCTTGCACTTCGACATTCTTCGGTCCATTTTGTGCCCTATGTATATGGCATGATTTTCCAAGTCCAAACAGGTGACCTGAGTAGTATTCGTGAATCCAGTGCTGACAGGTTGACCATCCCCCCCTCACACCTGACAGAGCTACGTCCCATGTCAAGACGTATTCCTGATAAGCCCTAAGACCAGAAGGTCCAATTTTAAAATTGCAAATTATAGTTTAAATCAGGAAAAGTTTAAAAGAGTTGGTAAAATGAAAGAAAGAAATACCACTACCCTGAATGAACTCCTCTGAAACGCCAGCTTTCTCCACTACAAATTCCATTACGACCTGGCCGGGGTCCAACCCGGGCGCTTAGGATGGAAAACCGGCTCGCTAAAGCTTGAACCACATTCGCGGCGCATCATTATGGGACGCAGTGTTCAGCTCTGATTCTCCACTTCACGAAACCTAATCACGATTTTACAAGCACAACCAAGTTCTTCGTCTACCTCCCCGTCAGTTGTTTACTCTCTGCTACGCAATTCTGCCTCCTTAGAAACTTGCAGGCTTCAATTCCTACTCCCGGTAAGATATTCGAGCTCTGTACTTAACCAAACGTTGCCAGAATGCTTCAACTTTGAGTTAATAGGAACTTCCTAACTTCATGTTAATATAGGATATATTCATCTTAAGATTCTGTGAGACTGAGTTATTATTTTTATTTTGAACTATTGCTATTGGTCCTGGAGATAACTTCTTGTATTAATAATTCAATGCAATGAAAATGCTCAAACTTCACTGAGGAAAATGTGGTTGAGATGACACTTCAACGTTGAAGAAAAGTCGCAAAGTTGCTGTTTCGATACACTACTCACTTTCAGTCCTTATTTATATTTGATAGTATTTCTAAACATCATCATCACTATCATTATCATCAATCTCTCAGCGACTCCACAACTAATAGTAGGGATCTCGTTATTACAGAAGAAAATAATTAAACTATGTCTTCATAAACCTATTGATTTTCCATCTCAAAAATTGTTTTTAGACTTTAATGTACTTAACATAAGACAAATTTTTTATATTGTATTAATAAAATTCATACATAAAAAACGAAATAATTTTTAAGTGTATTCTCATAGTTATGAAAGATTGTTTGAACCAAAATGCAACACTGTTACAGTATTTAATCATTGTAGTAATTTAGGGCAAAGAATATATAACAAATTTATATTTAAATATCCTTAACATGTCAATACTAATAATTCTAGTATGAAATTTAAAAAGTTATGTATGAATTTTATAACAATTGAAAAATTGTGAATTTAAATTTATATATTATTATAATTGCATAGTAGATATAAGACAAATTGTATTGTATACTTATTAATTTCAATTCAGGAATCCGCCGCTGAGCACGAGTTCTAATCTTTCAGGAGCGAGCTAAAGTTTTTCTGATATATTATATTTTATGTTACAATTATTATGAAAATAAAATAAATAAATAAATAAATAAATAAATAAATAAATAAATAAATAAATAAATAAATAAATAAATAAATAAATAAATCTAATCTAAGTATATATTATCATTAATATTATTATTATTATTATTATTATTATTATTATTATTAATTTATTGACTACAGTACAATTCAGTTCTAATACATTAATATAATATAAATTACTCTATGAAATCAAAGAATATAGGCCTACGGTGAAATTTTGTTTGTGAAATATTAGATTCCAATACAAAAATCGATAGATTAATGCAACTTAACCATAAAAATTAGCAATAGATGAGAAGTTTAATCAGTGAAAACAGTTTGAATAATTAAATCGGTTCAATGTATAATCTATCACACTTTGACTAAACATCTGCAAAACACTGGATGCTCAGAAGGTTATATTATTCAATTGGAATACCAATCTTGACAAAATAAGATAAATTCTCGTATGTAAGTTTTCAGTGAAAACTATATTTCAAGTTTGAAATGCAAATTAAATATAATAACAGTACCGGTTATTGATATTTTTACTCGCCCTCACATTCATTATAAATAATTACTGATCATTTTTAGGTAATAGATAATGACATGAAATTGAATTCCGTGGAGTGCTGTGGTGATATTGTGATGCATGAGGAGCAGCCTGGATCAGGACGTGGATATACTCGCCCGCCCAGCACGTGACACACATACCAATACGACGTGATTAACGTCACCTATATCGAGTCTCACGTTCCATCTTTAAGACCGACCAATCAGAACAAATTCATCACGTGGCATTAGGCAAGGGTTGAACCATAAACCATTAGATTATATACCTACTCAGAGCTTTGAATTAATGGCTGTCAGATATGTACGGACTGTTGAAATATAACACTGTGCAAATTCCAGTGAGTGAGTGAGTGAGTGGGTGGGTAATTTAATTTCTACGTGATTGAGGAAATTACTACGTGTGAGACTAACTCGCTGAGTGAATATACAACCATGAAGTTGTATTAATACGCAGCTATTCTTAGAACGTCGAATTACATTGAATAAGTTGCTTCAGAATTTATAGCAATTGTATTGACAGTAAATAGGTATCAATATCATTATGTAAATGACACACGTAAATCTTGAAAGCAAGAGGAGCCGAAGGTTATTCAAATATTATTCTCTTTGCACGGATAAAATAATAATAATAATAATAATAATAATAATAATAACAGCAATAATAATAATAACAATAATACATTTTCATTGTGTCAATCTATTTAGAAATTCGTGTTTTTATTTACGGCTTTGGTTTGCGAAACAGGAAAAATAATGAACGTAGGGGAGACTCGGCTAATTCCGCAATATTAAGAACTTAATATACTGTATCATATTTTTATCAAAATGCTTATTGAGAAATGTTATCAAGGTATGTAAACATGGACGAAACGAGATAAAGAGACCTATTACAATGCAAATATAGGCCTATTTGAAGAGTACACTACAAGAATGATGGATGTCACTTTCTTGTCGAAAATGAATCAAGACTGTCAATGCATAGCTTAAGACATATAGAATGTACATAGGGAGTTATATGGCATTAACATTGATAGTCATTGTCCAGTAATGATCGGAAAATCACAGTTAAGCTTTGAGTGCTAAGCATTTCAAACTTTCAATTGCTTCTCCTGCAAAATGGGTTCCAAATGACATCCATCATTCTTGAAGTGGACTCTTTATTTAGTTATACATACATTACGGTTGAAAATGAACTCGGGTAATTCCGCAATAGTGCGGATAAATCCGCAATAGGACTTGGCTAATTCCGCAGTCATAAATAATTATGAAATACATTATGAAAGTAACTTAAGAGGAACAATTTATATGTAAGTGCTCTCTTTCTTCACAGCTGTGTAGCAAAACACGAAAAACAGCCAACTTTCGATGTTTTACTGTATTGCCGACAGAGGTGTCGACCAATATCATTGATTTTTTTCTATAGCACTGCAGAGGACATGCCTTCTATTGACAGCCTCTCAAAATTTACGTTCACGCTATTGTAAAGCCGCAGTAATATCATATATGCACTATTGCGGAATTACCCGTACTGCGGAATTAGCCGAGTTTCCCCTACAGAAATATCTTTCAAAGTAAAGTTATTTCTAAATGGTTAGTGCTTTCCCTCCTTTATATGTCCCGATGGATCATTTCTTCTTTTAAGTGTTTTACTTTTTCATTATAAGAAATAAAAATAAATTTTCCCGATCCTGCCAAAAAAAAAATACAATTCGAGACATTACAGAAATACATATTTTCACCAACTGTAAAGAAAACAAAAATAGTATGTTACGATACAATGTTGGAAAATCCATTTTACAAAATCGAGGAAAAGTTTGAAAAACGAGCAGAGAGAGTAGTTTTTCCTTTTCTGAGATTCTGTAATGCACTTCACAAACGTGTATTTTACAGCTTTTTGCACTATAGTATATTTTGAAAATAATATTTTAAAAACCTTAATATGCAGTACGTACATTACACTAAGAACAGCTGACTGAATATTAGCAGTCTGGCCAACGTACAAACTTCGCCATCAACTTCAATGTGAAGGAGTAAAAATGATTCAGCTACTTGTAATATTTCGTGTTCAATTGGAATAATTTGTATTTTTTTTTTCGTTAAGTAAAGTTTGAATTGTTTAAATAAAGTTCTGTACATTTCAAATGCAATGATTTGTTTCGTACAATGTAAATTAATTAATACTGCCTTTTGCATACGAATTTTACATGCATTATAGGATTATAGCATACATAGAAGAAAGTGGTTTTCATTACAAGTATAGAACAGTTATTTGTAATATTTCAACATACTTATCTAGGTTGGCAGCTCTCAATTTAGTAAAATCAACTTCCAATCTTGGCGGCCATTCGCTGCAACGACAAGAAAAAACACTATCGAGCAAAAAAAAATATATACCTTATAAGTATGTTGTTATGCTGTTCTCAGTATCTGTCCATCGGCCTATCTGCTTCTCTATGCTAACAATTTTTCGCAGCTATTGAAACAATAAATTGAAAGGCTCTCTGCAAAAAAAAGGTGACTCCACTTTCTGGTGAAAATAATGTTTTGCTTGTGTCAAACGTTAAAAAATATGCCAGACCTTTTAGTGCAAGAACGGTGTGATTCCGAGCATTTGTTAGTAAATTACAGTGGAATTTGAGCTGAGCTCCCAATTGTTTCGTTCCAAAAAGGAGGCAAAAATAAATGTATAAAAATGAAGATGAAAGTTATAATTTATAAAACGGTTATATCAACGGTTCTTCTGTATAGTTATGAACGTTGGACTTTCTACTTTGAGAGAGGAACAGAGGTTAAAGGTGTTCGAGAATAAGGTGCTTAGGAAAATATTTGGTGCTAAGAGAGATGAAGTTACATATGAATGGAGAAAGTTACACAACGCAGAAGTGCACGTGTTGTATTCTTCATCTAACATAATTGGAAACATTACAGCAAAACTTTTGAGATGAGTAAGGCTTGTAGCACGTATGGGTAATCCAGAAATGCATACAGAGTGTTGGAAGACCTAATGGAAAAATACCTTTGGGAAGGCCTAGACTTAGATGGGAGGATATTATTAAAATGGATTTGAGGGTGGTGGGATATGACGGTAGGGACTGGATTAATCTTGCTCAAAATAGGAACCGATGGCGGGCTTATGTGAGGGCGGCAATGAACCTTCGGGTTCCTTAAAAGCCATTTGTAAGTAAGAGAGTAAGTAAGTAAATGTTATAGAATGAGTAAATTACATACCTAGCGAGCATCCTCAAACCAACGAACTGCAAGAATCCAAGTACATACCTGTAAGAACCAAAATGAAATTAGGTCTATATACAACAATTCACTGTGTAACTGTAAATAGGAAATGAAATATGACAATAAATTGAAATGCCATTTGGCGATATAATTAGTTGTATTCATTATATATGTATAGCCTGATCAAAGAGGTAGGCCTGTAGAGGAAGGTTTGTGACGGAAGGGTATGCTGAAGATGTGGCTTATTTTTAACAGGCACCGACATTCCACACCATTTTTTTCCACTCGTCCGGAACAAGCCAATAAGGCAGATATCTGACGATGATAGAGATGATGATGATTATGGTGATGGCCATAACTCGTGTCTGTCGGATTCAATCTGCAGTGTTCTGTTACATGTTATTAATCACTCCACGATTTACAAGTATATTGTCATTGGAAAATATCAATATCGCTACAGTCATTTTGGACGCTCTAGATATCTTTTCCTTCAGTCTGCCATCTTTCCGTAAGTTCCAGCATTCCTTATCATCAGTAAAGAAAGGAATAGAAAATTAGTGCATCGTATCACATTTCTAAGAAACTAATTCCATGGCATGTGCAATCATTCCACGTCATAAATAACTCTTGGATATCTAAGTTGAATGCGAAGAGTCACATCATGCACGACACAATTGCATTGGTAATGATTATGGTGACAATTATTATAGTGGTAGTGGTGATTCATTAAGGATTACTGTGATGATGCTGGTTATGGAGTTAGCTTTGGAGTTGGTCATGATTATGGTGATAATTTTAGTCTAGTACCCTGTTAGTGAAGTTGATGATGATGATGATGTTGATGCTTGTAATGGTAATAGTAGTGATGCTGGTGGTGATGGTTGTAGAATGATAGTGCTAGTATTTCTGATGATGAAGTGAAAGTTTTAATGGTGGTGATCATAATTCTGTTAATTTTAATGGAAATCATGGATTACACAGGTCAAAAAATTTTAATTTTTTGTATATTAAAGAGATGCAATTAATATTTTCTAGTTAATTTGAAGCCATTAAACCCGAAAATAACTTCATTGGTTATCGAATAAACAACATTTTTACATTTCTGAACAAATAGTATA
The DNA here is from genome assembly GCF_040183065.1 of Periplaneta americana. Lineage (NCBI taxonomy): Eukaryota > Metazoa > Arthropoda > Insecta > Blattodea > Blattidae > Periplaneta > Periplaneta americana. Next base: position 135,262,146 of record NC_091121.1, on the reverse strand, counting down.
GTTAATAATAATAATAATAATAATAATAATAATAATAATAATAATAATAATAATACTAATAATAGTAATAATAATAATAATAATAGTAATAATAATAATGAATTACAAAACCTGGCTGTATAATTTATTGCGAAATCTAGTTATTAAACATTATTGTCATGTCACACCAGTGATAGAAGGTATAACATTTTGTGACAGTTTTGGGGTGCTAGGTAATGGGAGGAGTGGTTGAAACAACGGAAGAATGTTCGGGAACTAATGTCCGATGCAATATCCTAAGCCTCATAAGAATGCGTGTAATCACCGTTACATCGGACGGTCCGAGACAAAACCGTCCTTTCTGAGACAGAATGAACGATGCAGTATGCTGCCAGCCATACGTTAAACCCAAAATATTTGAAGCTGTCCACTATTTTACTGCTTTATAAAGCCTAACTATTTATTGTTCTTCCTATAGCTATGGTCTTTGTCTTGTTTTCATTTATCTTCACGCCATACTGCTGACAGCTGTCATTTAGCTCCAGTAGAATATAAATAAAAAAGTTAAGTTTTATAATACCGTCAGAGTTTAAATTAGTTTAATGATATCCCAATCTAATTATTACTCAGTGGAATGGTAATAGAACATATTATTTGCATAAAAAGATCGTAGTGCTTATACAACTAATGATTTAATTCCATATCAGTTTTTGACGTTCTCAGATGCCTATATTTATGATCATGCTATTTTTATCTCTTCTCTTTCCGTACTTTAATAAATTCAGAGTATATTTCTGACATTGAAACCAGGGTTAATGGACTACCGTACTAACACACTAGAGTGAAAACTAATTTTATCCCTGAAGTAACTCTAAAGCACATCACACAAAAACATGTAATAAATTTGCTCCACACAGATTTTTCCAAAGTTCATTTTATAAAGCTTTGAATCTGAAGCGATACGAGGTCCCATTTTTTCACTACTGCAGACTACATTAATTATCACCTACATTGTTCATGTAATCCTACTTCAATTAACCCCAAAGTTTATTATGCATCACTTAAACACGATGCCGTACGCTAAAGGTAGAGGGGAGATGATTCACTTTGCCGCTTTTCAATTTAAATTTTCCTCCATCTACTACAGTAGCTTTTAAAAATATAATACGCATCTGCATGAGGGTGAGGCGTGACATCAGCTCACTCATCAATTAGAATACTGCAGTTTCTGCTCTACGTTTTTATTTTTTAAATGGTAAATTTTTTAGTTCGTGTCAACTTGCATTTCAGCACCTAAACTGGCCAATAGAAACAGTGGAATAAAATAACAGACATGTAGACAGGAAAAAAGCGTGTTGTAGAGAGGAAGAGAGAGCGAGATATCGCGAGAACAAACCATCGAAAAGTTGTGAATTCCTATATTCCTTATCGGGTGCGAAATAAGTCCAAGTATCACCCCTTTGGCTTTCGCCATCATTCAAAACAATATCAAAGCCAAGCGGGGTTCGGTCATTTAATCCGTGAATATTTCACACAAGGGACAATTCACCCGAAATATTTCACCCAACAATATTCCCATATCTATATCAGTGATAGACTGGTAATATTTCTATTTTGTATACAGTTTTAAATTATCACTTGCTCATACCATTAAAATGGGACACACTCACGGACCGGAGAACGCGAATTCGATTATGCGCAATGATCAAAACTTACAGAGGTGAGCCTGCCTGGAGCGAAATAAAAAATAGGTTGCAGCCGCCAAATTACTCTTCAAGGAACGACCACTCATATAAATTAAGGGAAAGAAGACAGAGGACGGTCACTGGAAAGTTTTCTTTTCTCAATCGTACTATCAAGGACTGGAATGCTTTACCTGCAGACTTACTAAAGGCTTTACCAATAACCGAAAATGTATTTAAAAATAGGCTTAAGGACTTTACTAATAGACGGTAGTATATTATACACACTAATTAAAGGGTGTATTTGATACCTTGTTATTTGAAGTGTTCTATCAGTGAGGACGTGTGTTGTGTCAGTGAAGTGTGTAGTGTCAGTGAAGTCTATTGTGTAAGTGAAGTGTGTTGGTGTCAGTGAAGTGGCTGTACAAATTATTCGAACAGTGAAATGGTTAGAAGTGTTAGTGAAATCAGGTAGAATCAGTGCAGTGAGTGAGTTGGAGCGAAATAAGTGTAGTGCCGAAAGGTACTTGTGCAGATATGAACCTGTCAGACTCGTGGGTCTTAGTTCGAGCTTAGGGTTAAGATGCAAATTAGATTTACTTTAAATGTTATTTTAAGTGACTATGCTTCATTTTAATTTTAGGATGCACCTTATTATTATTATTATTATTATTATTATTATTATTATTATTATTATTATTATTATTTTATTATTAATTATTGTTTTTATTAGTAGTGTTTATTATTAATTGTCATTAGTTACCACTGCCACCGAGTATATACCCATTTGCAGTGTGAATAAATACACATCAGTATACATCAGTATACAGTTTTAAATTTCCAGTTGCTCATAAATGGTCTAATGGGCGACCAAGGAGAAATTATTTACACAAAGTGAAAGGAATGAAATGATTTTGGTTCACAGAGGATATCTATACAACTTGCACCCAAGAAATGCTAACAGAATTAAATTGTATTGGGTTTGTAGAAGAAAACCAAATTGCACGAAACGAGCTATTACTACAGCGCCGCATGCTAACGTTGTACAGGTTTTGAAGGCTATTGATCACGATCATCCACCATCGCTAGAAGAAGTGGAAGACCTAAGGCGTTGTATTAGGCTAAAGAGAGCTGCAGAGAATGAGCCTGTTGCGGGTTCATCGCAAATTATCCAACGTGAGCTGGAGGGTGTACCATCAGGGGTGCTTCCGTTCCTTTCTTTGGGTGAGTCACTAAAAAGGAACATGAATAAAAGACATCAGAGAAAATTTCCCTCAAACCCAAAGTCACTATCAGATCTTCATACTTTACCGCAAGAATGCCGAATATGAACAAATGGTGAACAGTTTTTCATGTTTGATAGTTTTGATGACCATGACAGTGATGATGAAGACGATAATAATACTTGCTTCGAAATCCCTCACACGAAAGCTGTCCTGTTCTGCAACCTGGTATATAGCCAGGACATTCCATACAGCTCCAGACATATTTATACAAATATTATAAATTTGGGGCAATTTTCTTTGGTTGAACTTTGTTTTAGATTAATAATTTTGGACAAATTATGGAATGGACTACTGTTCCAAAGATGAAAATGCTCCTGGACGAAAATTCCCTCGATGAATTGGCACAATCCAAGCCAAGCTATTCAGTAGCATCATTAAATTTATCGGCATGAAATAGTGGCAATCGAAGTTATCTGTGAGTTTTAGACTTCTAATATCTATATTTAACTTACACTAGTAAAAAATGGAAGAATAATTCAGGGCCGTATTCATAGACATTTTTAGCGCGGGCTTTCGGTGGATTATCAGCGTTTTTCATATTCATAAACCAGTGTTAGCGATAGGATATGATTTGAATTCTGTACTAGTAACCAGTGGATAGCCGGGGCTAGCTTAGTACGCTCGTAGCGCGTGCTGCGAAATGTCTAAGAATACCACCCTTAGAACGGAAATTCGACTTGAAATGATTATGTAATATCCGATAAACTGAACAATGTGAGCTAGTCCATTGCTATATACAAGGGGAGTCCGCATATAATTTATATAACTACTTGGAAGTGTTTATTATAATCCATGGATCACATCAATATACGTTATTTAGTTGTCCCATGGACGAGAAACGGGCACATGCACAATAAATGCATAAAAATAGAGAGTTACTACAAGCTTAGCTGTACTTACATAGAGAAGGATAAATAACATTTATGAGATATCGACAAGGCGGTCCAGCGGCTACAGCACTGTATTCATAACCCTGTGAACATGGATTCTGTTGAGCAAGCCCGTGGTCGAAGTAACACGAAGGAGTTCCATTTCCCCTTGTGGCATTCCAAAAAATCTCCATCGTCATCTCATGGCGGGTAGTGTAGACCAGGCTTCTATGGCCTACCGTTGGCACAACTCTGTCGGTAAATTGATCTACACGATTGGCTTTATTGGGCAAATCACGAACAGTCAAGTACTCCAATTAGGAAGAAAAACATTTACAGTACTTATGTACTGGATAATCTCATGTGCTTATACAGTATACGGTGTATTACTTGTTCCTTTTCTGTGAGTCAAAAATTGATCTTTTCTTGTCTTCTTAATAGGTAAATATCTTCCAATGCATTATCATAATAATCATAATCATCATTATCATAATGTAGCTTTTAGGAAGTTAGGCCACTGTTGACCTGTTCCGATCTCAAATCAGAAGTCGAAGAGTCTCTTAAATGGTCTTCCTTGCTTTCTTTTGCCTGATGAGGTGTAATTTTTAAGGGGTTAGGTACAGATTACCGCAGTAAAATTTTGGAAATATTCCTCCATTACTGTATCTTGTTCAATAGTCAAAATGAGTATATGTAGAACACTGTCCTTATGCTTTATGAAAAAAAAATATTTTTACTATTTAAAAAAAATATATATATATATTTTTTTTTTTTTTCAAAATTCAGTTCACTGTGCAGTGATGAAACGTTTCCTACATAACTCAAAAACTATCCAACATTCTATGATTAAATTTTTTGTGTGTATTTATGCATGTCATATCTAAAAAATTTATATTTCTATATTACTTCCCTACCTTTGACAGATTGTCTGATAAAAATAAATTCATTTTAAAAAGTGGTCAAATATCAGTATTTTCTTCTAACACAAAATAAAAATAAATATTATTTATTACGGAATGCGGTTGAAACAGCATGATATTGTAAACATGAGTTTCAGCAATAAAATAAAAGAGAGAGGACATGAAAACTTAACAAGTTTATGAGTTATGAGGGAAATGCTTCATCACTGCACAGTGAATTTTGAAAAAAAAAATAATTTTTTTATCGTAAAAATATTTTTTTCATACAGCAGAAGGACAGTGTTTTACACATACCAATTTTAATGATTGTACAAGATACTGTAATGGAGGAAAACCATGTTGACTATTTCCAAAAATTTTAGTGCTGTAAGATGTACCTAAACCCTTAAATAGAGACAATGTAAGGTAACTTGAGTTATATTTTCGAAAAATTAAATGAAGTTATATTGAGTGATTTGGAAAAATTTATGTAGAAAGTTGAAGTGCGGGAATACTCTTTCTTCTAGTTTATTATTTAAAGACGCTATATCAACTGCCACAGATATTTAGACTTTATGGAATTGGTGACAGTGATATAATATTTGGTCGAGAATTCGCCATATATTACCTGGCATTCACTTTACAGCTGGGGAAAATTTCGGAAAATCCAATTAGGTACCTAATCAGACCAGGCAGTAATCGAACCAAAGACCGACAACAGTTCCGGATCAGTAAGCAAATGCGCTACGACAGTGGCTTAGGGTGAATGTTTCGAAAGTTGTTATAACAATATTTCTCGTTAAGTTATTATAATTGTTATTAGTGTTATTATTGTTTATGTTTTTTTATAAAATTGTTTCTTAATGTTTCTTCGCTTGGATTTTCTTTGTGGATTAATGATTCTATAGTCAATTTGCCAGCCATTAGGTAAATGAATAATTAAATATCTGATACGATTAATGGTCCTTGGAATTAATTTAAAAACCAATGTGCATTCCCCTCTGTAAAGCAGCACTGGGCATAAAGGGGAAGGAGAATAAGAAAGAAGATACGCTCGCCCATGTCCTTCCACTAGAAACCGTCACTACGCAATGATTGACTTCAGGTCTACTTGTATCGGTCCGACACATTACTGTCTCTACCGGGAAATGTGGAGTGGGGAGTTAAGGGGTAATCTGCAGTACCTCAATTGAGGTATTTAAGCCCAGGCCTGCTATAAGGCATCTTTTCAGTGAATTGAAAGACTTGCAAACATAATGCGAATCATTTTTAAATCTAGACGAAAGAACTTTCTTATTACATGCTTTCTTTCCTTTCCTTTCCTTGTACTCAGAACGACGTGACCACTCTAGAGCTTCGATTCATGGGAGTTGTGTCTTTTGTTACTAAAGCACATTTTTGCACTCATTCCTTTCACAACATTATAATCATGACCGCAAGTTTTTCTGTTTCCATCTACACCAAAATACATTTTAAAATAGATTCACCATTCAGTCCTTTATGATTAGAACGCACACATAGCTGCCCTGTGTCCCGGGTTAATTGAACGTACATAACGCCGATGGAAAAAGTAAATTGAAGGGGAAGAAATGGAATGAAGGAGGGGAGGATCTGATCTTTCAATATCGTCGACATAAAATGTGTTTTGATGTTTGACGGAGTGAAGTCAACATGAAATATGGAGTGCTTTTCTCTTTGAGTGTTGGGGGAGAGTGAGTGTGGAAATGGGGAACAGGCGAGAAAGGGAAAGAAACGAACAAGTCAGTCCTTCCTCATGTAGGTCTTAGAAACGTGACTGTTATAGTGATACTTATTTTTAATTATTCAACATTACTTCATATTATTACACAAGTAAGATGTATTTCTTTGATATCTTTTGCACAGCTCTTCTTACAGATTGAAGTGAATACAGAGTGGAAATGAAATAGTCTTGCAGGTTTCCAGAGCGAATATCTCATGTTGTACTATGCACTAAGAAAAAACTATAACATCATATTGGTCGAAAGTTCATAGTTTCTTTCAGTAAAAATGTATTTTTTCCCCTAAATGTATAACAATCTCTTATTCTGTAACTATTGCGAGTAGGATGGTGATTTTTGTCCATATCGATTGGAAATCTAATAAATAATGATTTATCCATCTGACGTATTTCAATAGCGTGGACGGTTTTCGTGTAAATTTAATTTTAAAACCTCTAAATTCAAATCAATGCACGAAGCGAACGCGTGCAAACGTCTTGGCACCTTACGTACGGAGACTCGCCGAGTTCGTTAACCTCTTACATCTATATACGAGTAGAGTGTTTTAGCGGCGATGTTGCCGGGCTGCTGAAACTTCAAACTTAATTTTCTAATTAACCTTGCAATTGAATACAAAACATAATATAGAATTTCTATTCATTTACGTCTACCTTATCGTCTCTTTCAATCTGCATGGTTATTGCACTTCAACCCTGTATATGTTGGTGAATAACAAAGGAGCCACCATGGACGATCTGTTGTATGATGGGTTGAGAAAAGGAAAGGAGGGATGAGATGAGAAGGAAGGGGAGAGTAGAGAAGAGAATATGAGAGATAACATAACTTAAGATAAAACCAATTTAATTCATGACGTAATATTAAGATAAAGTACGGTAAGATAAAACATAATAAGGCACACTAAAGCAGAGATAAGACAACGCATGGGAAATTATTTCACAACAATTTTCAACAACAGAGACAGTTCAAAAATGATAAAGTGGTTAATGTAGGGTGATAGTGAAGCGATGTTAAAATTAAATGACAAGGTAAAGAATTCCGCGCAAATCCACTATGTAGGGGCTTTCAGCTGTGCTAACTGTTACTTTCCGGAAAAGCCATTAAGTTACTTATATAATTGATTAGCTAAATGGAAATACGTTTCAAACGATATTTTGTTTCCTCTTGCAATGTTTTAATATAAACACGTTGCTTATACTTTCTTTCAAATTTTAATGAACTCTGTTGTTGAAAATGGCAAGTAGAAGCTTGTGGGAAAATGTTACAATGCTATGCATCAATTATTTCTTTTTCTGTTCCTATAAAATTTTAATTTGGCGCTTGTAACGTTTTTCCCGCTTTCCTATTCAATTATAAATTGGCTAAATTTTGAAGTAATTTCATGAGTTCGTATCACATGAACGGTGAAGTTGCATCGGCTTTTCTCATCAGAGATTTACTTCAACTTCAATGTGTCCAAAAGGAATTTACTTTGTCGGGGACGTTTCCTTGGAGCGCCTATCTTCATCAATTTATAATTCATTATATTACTGAATGATTTCTAGAACGACAGTTGTCTGTACGTTATCAACGATTTATCATGTTGATATGGTTTAAACGAGTCTCCGAAATAAAATTTACATAATACCTTTACAGATACCTGTAACATTATTTAGTTCTGCTCTCATCTAATTGGAAGAAAATGAATGCATTACTGTTTCCTAAAAAATAACTGATAATAATAGACCTAAACAATTCTGCAACCTACAGTTCATTTACTCAATATTAGTTTCAAAATTCAGCAATGCCAAAAGTCCACTCGGATAATAATTCACCATAGATTAAATATACAGTAGACATCCAAAAATATGGCTTCTAGAGCTAACGGAAGTTGCAGTTTCTGCATTTACATTTATCTCATCTTATTTATTGTATTCCATAAATCTTACATTAGCATTGAAGCTTTAAAAGATGTGGCACAAGTCCAAATTTAACAAGTCCTGGCGAAATGATGTCAGGTAACGTGAGGTCGAGGATTCGCCATAGATTAACTGGCACTTGCATCATGGTTGGGGAAAACCTCGGAAAAAACCCAACCAGGTAATCAGATCAAACGGGGATCTAACCCAAGCATGAATGCAGCTCCGAATCAGCAGACTAGCGAGTCTTCCGACTGAACTATGTTGGTGGCTCTACGAAAATATACAGTACATAGCAATCAGATGATTCAATTTAAAAACCTAAACAATTAGTCATCAGCAGGTTTCGAGACTTCGGACCCAATGAGCAGTTCAGTGGGAAATCCGCATAACGGCGTACTGAGTACAGTGGGTGGAGGTACTGTAGAATGAATGCCAATAAATACGCAAAGACGGTTGCGAACCTTTTATGTTTTTTATTTATATTTTCTATGCCTAGTTTATTTTGCTGGAGCAATTTAGGGTACTTGTTTGGTGAAGATCTAATTTCCTTTGGTTTAATTTTGTTAAGATTATGAATTTGTGTATTAATAATTATAGCGAGAGAATCTATTTTTCGTTATAATTATTATAAAATTTTTTTTTTGTTTATTGTTCTTATTTTGGTAATTATACTTTTCAATAAACTATAAGTCCCGTCGCTCTAATATCCGGCAGCCAATCACGTTACAGGTCGGCTACATTTGAACGTGTGCGTCTTGTGATTCTCTGGTGAAGACGTCATGCATTTCCTAAGGCTCGATATATACTTAAAATAATCGCCCGCCATTTTGGCTCTTTCGTTGGCGTTCGCAGAAAGCACACGAGGGCGTTATTTGCCGCTCAATTATTTGCTGAATTATAGTGTGTTTGATTTATTATCATAGGAGCTACGACATGATAACGTTTAACGGTGTGGCAAATAGATTCCCCGTCTGGTAGCTCGGCAACGAAAATAGCGAACGATACTACCTACCTAGACTTTATAGAACCTTCACTTCCTAAGACGTAAGCAAAGAGGAGGAGTCACGCCGGGAATAACAGCGTCGCGATTATAGCACACACTCTTCCTCTACCTCCAGAGCCCTTTGTTACTAGATGGGGTACATGGCTTAATGCAGCTATTTATTATGCCAAATACTTCCGTACAATTGTGCAGATAATCAACACACTGAGTGACGACTGTTCTGCAATCAGAATAATTAAAGCTCTAGAGTTGAAGGTTCTGACGAATAATTTGGTTTTCATACAAAACCATTTTTAAACTGTGTCTGAAACTATTACACGGTTAGAAAAGTCAGGGCAAGAGATGCCGGAAGCCTTCAAATTAGTTGAGAAAATGACACAGAATTAATGAGACACCAAGTACACCGGTTACTGAACGTGTAAAACAGAAGTGGAAATCAATTTTATGTAAAAATAACGGATATGGAACATTGTGTAATGAAACAGCAAATTAGTGGACATAGTCATCCGAGAATATAGGACCGTCTCTTGGAGACCTGCAATGACGTTACGTTTTTCATTTTGCTTCTATCACGTCGTGCGACGTAGAGAGCAGCTTTTCACAGTACAAACTTTGTTTAGCAGATGACCGAAAAAAATTTACGTTTGAGACACTGAGAATGTATCTCGTAGTACATTGCAATTCGGTACTGTAACTGTACTTCCTAAATACGACCAATAGGATAAATGAAGAAATTAAAATAATTGCTACATGTTTATTTCCACCATTAACACTGTGTATAATTAAACACAAATGGCTGTAAAAGACAGGAGAATAAATACTTTTCACAATCTTTTGACATTGTCATTGTGTAAGGTATATTTACATTCAGAATGTACATATGTGTGTGTTTCCCCATACTACCGTACTCTACTCTAGATAGCAACGTTGTTACCTCAACACATCTGTACCTTTCACTACATGCAGCGAGTCAACAACCTATAGTACATGCACAGTAAACTTACTGTATCGGGTCCCGAGTCTCGAAGCATAGTCATCAGTTAAGCTACAAAATACAATACATAGCAAGTAAGTAAATTTAATTTAAAAGCATCAACAAATCAATCGGTTGAGATACACAAAAATTGATAATATATCATGCAATTATTTCAATTTACAAGCATAAACATTTCATCAGTTGAGCTAAACAGATTGCTATTAAATTTACAGCACATACAATTCATCAGCCAAGCTATAGAGCTACAAAAATGTAGACTATAATACGTAGTAAACAAATTAATTCAATTTACAAGCATAGTTTAGTTAAGCTATAAAAATTGTACAAATCATATCTAGTAGATTAATTTAATTTACAAGCATAAACGAGTCATAAGTTGAGATATACAGACTACTATTCAATTTACAGCATATGCAATTAATCAGTTAAGCTATACAAAAATATACAATACATAGTAAATATATTAATTCAATTTACAAGCTTAGTTTTGTTGAGTTATACAAAATTGTACATTTTATATCATGTAGAATAATTCAGCTTACAAACTTAAACAATTCATCAGTTGTGTAAAAGATATGAATATGTAGATATTTGGTTAAATTTGTTCTAAACCTTTTCTCGTGGACCTTCAAAGCTTTAAGGGCCGAATTCATAGACATTCTTAGCACGGGCTTCCGGTGGATGATCAGCGAACTAACGTTTTTCGTATTCATAAACCAGTGTTAGCGACATATGATATGATATGAATACCGTACAAGTAACCAGTCGATAGTCGGGGCTAGGTTAGCACGCCCGTAGCGAGGGCTAGCAAAATGTCTATGAATAGGAACTTTAGATAATTTTATTAGGCAGTGCACTGACGACTATAATACATGAATAATTAACTCTTTTTTATATATAACAGCTTAGACTAACAGAGGGTAGATGGAGATCTGATTTATTTCTCTCGAGTAACATTATTTATCACCATTATAGATGCCAAATATTAGCAAGTGATTTTTTCTTACGTATATTATGACTGAGATAACTGTGTGTATGTATGATTATCACAAGGGTAAGTGAAGAAGTTTTGCATCAATCAGCAAATTTCGAGAATTCCTGCAAACAAAAGTAACTACTGCATATGGACTATAACTAAAAATCGGTAACAAAATAAATTGAGACATAACTACGAAGGACGAGAAATGCTGAACATAAAGTTGTGTGAACTGTTCTGTTGCAAGCGCTTGTAAAGTTACATTTAATTATCTGGAAACACTTGTAAGTTAAATTTATAAGAGCATTTACGTAACTCATTGTGAACTGAGTTGTACCAGAAACAGGCATTAATCAGTTTAGGTTATATCAAATTATATTGGATATGACTTAAGGGAAGGGCTCTTCGACTTTAAGAGCCCCATTGTGCCTATCTAACATTATTAATACAGTTTTATTAAATTCCATGAGTTTTAAGAACTTCGTAGAAATCTTCAGAATCCTGATAACGATATTACCAAACTATATTATATTATTTCACGGTTCGAGTCACACTGTAACTGAATGGACATTTTTCTTTGATAGGAGAAATTTGGGCGAGAGAATGGTTTCATGTGCTGTCTTCTAATGTAAGGGAAGGATTTTTAACGGTCAGTAAATACAAGGCATGAGAGACCGTCTTTACTTATACTGGGGAGGAAGTCATGCTAAGGTATTCATTGTCATCTACATTCAGGGAGTAATATTCATAGTCCTCAGACAATAGAATTACGATACTGAAGTATGTACATACAAAGTCTCTATGGGGTAGAGACGAAATTTAAATTCCATTCTCAGAACGAACTCTGTCGGTTAGTTTTCTATTTAGAATAAAATACAGTTCATGCATTTGAATCCACTAGATTCAAGACCCTCTGGAGACCAAATTGTTCGTAATTGAGTTACACCCACATATAGCTTACTAGGAATAAATTCGAATGATTATACAATTTGAATTTAAAAAGCCACTAAATTTGAAGCAAAAAGTTATTTTAAAGTCAATGTTACGTTGAAAATTCCATCTTTTGGCCACCAGTTACTGTTAAAATCCTTCAATTTGTGGAAGTGGATATAGGAGTTTTTGAATCTATAGGTTTCATTTTATCTTTCCACGCTTGCGGAAGTAGAGTGGCAGCGGCAGTGAACAGCGCAGCTGCCTGGGTGCGAGCGTGGAAAGATAGAATGTATGCAGTGTATTTTACATGAGACAGCTGAGTATAAGTTCTCGAATCTCGGATTCAATTTTTAACATGGTATTCACTGCACAACAAGGTCTACATCCATCCGTCCTAAATTAGTAACTTCGTATTTCAACAACTACTTCACATGAAAAGTGATTAAGAAAGAGATTGAATTGGATGTTGTTCGAAAGTAACGTATAATTCCAATTAAAACTGAATGATGTGATTTAGAACAAAAGCTCAGACACATCAAATCATGTATTTTAAAAATAAATATTTTTTAGGATCAAAGTATTTTGTTACAATTGTTGTACGAGTTATGACCCTACAGAGAAAAATTTTAAATAGCACTCTACAGGTTTTTCTTCACATACGTAATAGACTTAGACGTAAAGAAAGCTACAAAACGGATAAGTACTAAAGCTGAAAGAGTTGACTGTATCAGAATTGTTCTACTGCGTGGAATTATAGATGTACATGTTTAATAACTCGCTTATATCCACGTCATATCCGATCCTATGGAAGAAAGCTTTTGCACGTCCTCTTCCTAAAAATATTAACCATTTAAACACAAACGATTATCGGCCTATAATCATCTTACCCGCCCTGTCAAAAATATTGGAACGCATTGTTCACAAACAATTTACGGACTTCTTGAACGAACACAATTTACTTGATGAGTGTCAGACAGGCTTCAGAATTGGACATAGCACAAACACAGCGTTACTTAAAGTTACAGAAGACATACCGGAAGCCACCGACAAACAAAAACTGATTATTCTGACACTTCTTGACTTCAGAAAAGCCTTTGACTCATTTTACATAGATTTGTTACTATGCAAGCTCCGAGCCCTTAACCTGTTAGAAAATTCTGTTTCGTGGTTTACATCCTACCTTCAAGTAAGCCAACAATGTGTGCGGGTCTACGAACTATTTTCTTCCTTGCGTACCGTGGATGCAGGTGTACCACTGGGTTCAGTTCTTGGACCTCAACTTTTTACGATTTACATAAATGACATCACAATCTATTAAAAACTGTAGACACATCCTATTTGCTGACGACTTACAATATATATATATATATATATATATATATATATATATATATATATATATATATATATATATTCACCTACACCGGGATAGAATGGTGTAATAAATGAAGTAAACAATGACCTAAAATCAATTATTTCATGAACGAACGAATTTGGATTAAAATTGAACTCGGTAAAATCACAGGCAATTATAATGGGACATCAACGACTGTTCAACGAATTAAAAACAGATAACTTACCTTCTGTTAAAATAAATAAAACTATTATTCTTTACAGTCAGACAGTAAAAACTCTAGGAATTTATATGGATAAAAACTTAAGTTGGAATACTGAAACCGCACATATTTAAAATAATTTTTATAAAAATTCACACACTAAAAAGAATCCGAAATTTCCTTCCGTTGGTTCTCAAGAAGAATTTAGTGCAGTCGCTCTTGATGCCTCATTTTGATTACTGTGACACACTCTACACTGACCTTAACATGAGACTGATAGACTACAGCGTGTTCATAATGCATGTGTTCGATTTATTTGCAACGTCCGTAGATCTGACCTATCTCACCTTCACTTAATATGCTGACCTTGGTCAGTCGCAAAGAGCGAAGAACTATTCACTCTCTCACTTTACTTTTCAATATTCATCAGAATTCTAATCCTAGCTACTTAGCTTGTCGTTTTCAACATTTGTCCTCATATTTATTGACGATTTACTATACTTTTATTCATAGTTATCTCAGTTATGGGGCCCTGTTGTGGGGGAATCATAGCTTGACTGTTAAACTTATTTTGCAGAAGAGAGCTTTAAGGATAATTTATTTTGTGGAGCTAATCTAAGATCGCATTGTAAACCACTTTTTATCAAGTTGGGCATACTTACTTTGCCTTCGTTATATGTTTTGAGCTGCCTTCTTTATGTGAAGAAAAAAGTTTTAAATTCAACCGCAAATTGTTACCTACATGATTATTCCACCCGTAATAAAAATAATATTTATTTATCCTAATAAGAATCAATTTAGTATTACTCAAAACAGTTTTGATACGGTTGCAATAAGACTTTGTAATAGATTACCTTCTTATAGAAAGAAATCTTCTTTTCAATTATTTAAAAGGTCGCTCAAGACTAAATTGAAGGCAAATCCTCTTTATTGACTTGATGGATATTTTAACATTAATTGGTAGTATATTTTGCTTTTGACGTTGCTATACACTTTTTTTAAATCTATCCACCCATCCACCCACCCACTTACGCACCTATGCCTTCTTATCCACATCCAAGCTATGTGGTGCCATCTGTCGAGTAAGCTATGTTGACTCAAAAATCCGAATACTCAGCAGTGTTTGGTGTGAATATTGAGTAGGCCTACATTAATTCCAGAAGTTTTGGCTGTGATTAATTGTGCTTCGTGGCTGACTGTTTTACGCGAGGAAAATTTGTAAGGTTAAATGGGTTAGCTTTCATGCCAAAATCTATCCAAATGAAATAGTCTAGAAAACATGGTTCAGACACAATTATTTATTAGCAGTTTGATTCTTTAAATTAAAATTCTCTCATTTGTAATTTGAGTTTTTTGGATAAAAGATACCTGGAAAGCAACTACAAGGGATGACTTTTTTTTTTAATTTTAGAAGGATATTTTACGACGCATTATCAACAGCTTAGGTTATTTAGCGTGTGAATGAGATGAAGGTGATAATGCCGGTGAAATGAGACCGGGGTTCAACACCGAAAGTTACCCAGCATTTGCTCATATTAGGTTGAGGGAAAACCCCGGAAAAAAACCTCAACCAGGTAACTTGTTCCAACCGGGAATCGAACCAGGGCCACCTGGTTTCGCGGCTAGGCGCGCTAACCGTTACTCCACAGATGTGGGCGCAAGGGATGAGGTATAACAAGAAATTATGGGGAAGATAGGCGTCAAAACCGGGCCGAAGCGCTATAGATAAATAGAATATGAGATAGCCGAGTGTAATTATTGTTTTGTGTAATTCTACTTGCGGTTTGTATTCTGGATACATGTTAGTGCGGTCATCACCTTTATTATATTCTATTAGGCCTAAATTGAACTGAGATTGAATTGTTACTTTTTCCAATACTATTTCAATTAATCCCTTCTGAGCAGCGATTCGTTTAACAGGGACACAACATTCGTTTCCATTCCGTGCAGCGAGGTGTGGCAATTATTCCTCCACCACACAGCTGACGATCGCAATTCTCACTCGCTTCTCGTATGTGCACATCTCCTTCGCAATTTCACAAACGAAACCATTAATCTGTGAATTGCGAAATATGGTAGTAATGTACCTGCAATCTATTAATGGGCCAGACATAATTATGTTACATTCATAATTTCATTATGATAGAGTAAAAAGAATCGGGCTAATTTAACGCAGAATTTAAAATGTACCAAAATCTAATTTTAAAAATGTTTAAAACTGTGATTTCTCTCCGCAAATCAAATTGTACTTTAATGTTAAGTTAACCTTTACTTTTTATTCTGAATCACAGTTGACAGCAGTAGATGTTGACCAGATGACCCAAATTGTGGAATTTGTAGTTATGCTCTTTTACGAAAAATATTAAAGTTAAAAAAAAAACATTATCATAAATTAATGCATTAACCCATTAATGGCCAGATAAAAAAAGGAATTCATAATTATATAATTTTATAATATTATAATTGTTACACCTTACCGAGTACAAATACACAAAAATTACAATTTTTTCTCTTCCGGTTTAGTAGATATGACCTGTATGATATAACATACGCTGGGAAGTTACAGTATCAGTTTCATACAAATACTTAATAGGCTCCCTACAATGTAAGAACGGAATTTTGAACTAATATTTGAACAATATATCCATGTCTAATCACTTTAATTATTATTTTAGATACCTCAACAACATTTTTTTTTTTCGGTTTTCTTCATGTTATATGATATTTTAGAAAACAAGTATCAAGATGAAGATCAGCATTACATTTGACGCAACAAAATTTAGCACATTTCCCACGGTAAGCACATCTGCGCCGAGTGCTTTACCAGACAACTAGGTGATCAAGTCTATAATAACGTATTTCATTGAGAACTTGGTTTCTCCCTTTAGGTGTTACAGTCTTAGAAATGACCATTAATGGTGTTGTAAGCTATGACTTTACAATTTGTCTTGTGAATTCCAGCAAAGACATTGCCTTCTGATATTGTCTGCACAGCATCCACAAGTTGACTATTGATCCGTTGATATAAAATCTGATAAGTGGCCAGTACCATTTCTTGGACCATAGTCGAAGTCGATAGAGTCCTCTCAATTTGCCAAACATATCCACACCACCCATACACGCATTATACATTTTTATAACTTTCGGTTGTTGAACAATGATTTTTCTCTTATCCTTAGTTCTCCACCATGAGCATGAGCCGAAAGAAACTACATCTAGTGTTGCTAAAATTTTCTATAGCAGTTGCAAACTCGTATTTATGCAAAATAAATTTCTAATCTGTGATTACCATCAAAACAAAACAAGGAGAGATATCTACTTGAAATTGAAAATATCATTGCATGTTATCGAATATAAAATGCTTTCTGTAAAACAGGCACATTTGTAGCATAAATTATTTTCTACTTTGTAAATTACTTACTGAACGATTTTTTTTAAACAAAAAGCAATAATTTCCCAAAACGTCCTTCAGATGTGTCCAACTCTATCCCAAAATTTCCTTAAACTTTTGGTAGCGGCTGTAAATAACGTGTTCCAGAACCCTTTTCGTTGTCCAAAAAATATACTTGAACTCGCCGAGACTGATGCGGTGGTGTGTAGACAAAAGGATGTCAAATGTTAGATAAGCTTTGCCAGTAATGAGCTAAAGCCATAATTGTGATGAACATGTACAAAGATATCATTTTCTTTCTATCCTTACTAATATTTTTGGATCATTTTTTCTATTCTTCTGCGTTCTTTATCTCGGAAAGGATGACGATATCTTTGTGTGTATACCACTTCAGTGAAGGCGATCTAGTTACTGAAAGCAAGCTCCTTTAAGTAGCACAGTAGTTTAAAGAAAATGGATATTTCACTTCACCATGGAAACACTTTTGATTCTTTGCCAACGTCTTCCCTACTTCAATCTAATTTTTCCAAATGCTTTAAATGGCATCATCAGCGATACGTCCGAAGACATTACTGGGGAAGTAATTGGCTTTAAAATAAAACAGATACGCGTTCCTCATTTAACGTTAGCCGTTACTCACTTGAAAACGTTTGTATTCAGTAGAGAAAGTCATAGTTTTATTTTAAGTTACCTTTGATCGTCTTTTTCTTGCCACGTCTAACTCACGCTTATAGTTTCTTCTCTTGATGCGCTCTCATTTTATAATCTAAGTCATTCAGAATGTTAATATACTTAAATACCTAAAGCTCAAATAGTACGATATTTAATTAAGCGAGAAAATTTAATTTAACAGAATAATTTGTTCCTGAAATTAACAATATATAACAATTGTTTCATATTAATCTTCAGTTCATTATTAATTTCGGTAGTCTTGTCTGTGAGTCATTTAACGTCATGATTTCAATATTCTGTCCTCCGTTCTATAAAGTTTTTGATGATAGGTTTTAATTAATGTCTTTAGGACGCATTGAATTAGCCAGTCTCCATGTTTTTTATGATCAAAAAATGTGAATTACTACTTCACTTTTATTATAATTTTGAGAAATGTTCTTCTGTCACGTGCAGTTTTGTTTTCAGAGAATTAATTTTTCCTCACAACATTTATAGCTGAGAGAGCTATAAACCATGGGGAATTAATTTATTTGTAGGATTTTTGCAGTACAGATATTTAGGTCTTTTAGATTGGTAAACTACTTGTGCGTTGCATCATTCTAATTTGGAATCATTGCTGTTGATCTCAGATTTAGTATGTTCCCATGACTTTTATTATTATTATTATTATTATTATTATTATTATTACTATTATTATTATTACTATTATTATTATTACTATTATTATTATTATTACTATTATTATTATTATTACTATTATTATTACTATTATTATTATTATTATTATTATTATTATTATTATTATTTTGTGTTTGTTTCTCTACTGACGTTGAAGGTTTAGTTGAAGTATTGGTATATCTATTCTGTTTTAATTTTTATATCGATGCTGAAGTTTTAGTGAAATCTTACAATATCAACGGTCAAGTGCATGGGTGGGCAACTCGTGCTGTATGCGGTTCTTGCAAGACTCAAGTTCGTTCGCATCTGCAGTAAGTGGCGGCTCGTTTTAAGTGAATAACAATATAATCCCCTGATCATTCCCCTTTAGTGATGAGTCGAAAAACAAAGATTTTTCTTATTAAGAAGGGAGGTGACGCTTGTATTAGTTCTATTACACTTCCTTACGCATGACATTTTATGTTAGAAATAAACGCAGTGAAGGTTTTAGTAAAGAAATGCTGTCTAGATCTGCTTTAGAACAGTTGAAGATAAAAATGGGATATCAACAAGATGAGACTGATATCAAATATCGTTAACACGTTATGCGTGCGAATTACAGAATTGCACGACATATGATCGACTAGCTAAGAGCATTTATGGATAAATTTGAAATGTGGCAGTATCATGTAGAAACATAGAAAAACTTCATTTTCTTTTACTATAAACTATCTTGAAGAGTGATAAGAAAATCTCTACTTCAAGACCTACACAGAATTCACTGGTAAGTTTGGAAAAACAGTGACAATTGACAAGGAACCGAGATTTTTCTGAAATCCTTTTGACTTATAGACGATAGAAGATCCTGAAAGTCTATAGCCTGAATTGATAAATCTACCGAACAGCACGCCACTCAGATTCCAGCCAAATCAGGAATCGAACTGTTCGTAATGCTAAGTAAGAATTTCCAAATATATACAGTATGTGCTTGAGGCAGAGTTTAATGCAAAAAGAAGTGTAAGACATTTCAATGTAAAGAAAGTGCACAGAAGTATGTTTATTCCATTTGCGGTGACGTAAAAAATTACTTCCTTGAATTTTTAATTGATTACGAATACAGACTATTACTTTTCTGAGAACAGAAGAATACTCTTTAATATACAAAGATTTGTAGATTCTCGCGTTCTATGTTTCAAATAAGACATATAATAAGAAATATTAAGAAATAGTGTAATAATAAATAAGTGTTGCAGTATATTTGTTGTATCTTGAAAAGGTTGTATTCAGTTTGTGTTTCGACTACTAAACTAATTTACAAAGCTGGAAAATAATATAATTTTGTTATGTGTGTTTAGGTACAGTCTGTCTTAAAATTACTATAATATTACTCTACCATGCGTCATTCTGAAATTCAAATCATGGAATAGATATAATGACCACCTGCATGAACCGCCAGAACGCACGGTGGCAGTTAATTCCATTTCTCTCATTCCTGAGGCTGAGGATTTACCATGGCATTATCTGACATTCGCCTTACAGTAGGGGAAAACCTCAGAAAATAAACCCTACCAGATATTCAGCCCATGGATCAGCAGTCAAACTCGCCTACCGGTTGAGCAACACTGTTGGTAATATTTTAACAGGAGAATTCCTTCATTCTGGCCTTATTATAAGCGAGTTCATTCACTTGTGAATAGTTGGTGTTAGTTTATTATCATCGTAACAGTGAAAGCGGAATGATCCAATGGCCCCAAAACTTAAAAGTAGATGATGAAGATGATAATGATGAGGATGCCACACAGAACGATTATCCAAAGTCCGTGTTATAAATTGCCTTGCAACGTTGAATCATAGCCTCACATTTTCAACATCCTCTCAAAGAAGTCTGGCGTATTTCGTACTCTCGGAGACAACTATGATTGTTGCCGCGAGGTCTTCTTTCATCGTAGCAATGCGTGCTGAAGAAAAATCGTATTAAAGGAATGCCTGAAGTGCAAAAGGAAAGCAATATATTTCTCTTTCGTGCTCGTAATAAATCGCTTTAAACGATTATGTGAAGAAAGGAAGACTGTTAGAAGCGACGACCAGTTTGCAATGGTGATATTCCAAAGCAGTGTTTCCCGACATAAATCTGTCTTAAAATGTACCTTCACATACACATCTATAGTCATGAAATTATGGAAAACGTATCAAAATCATTCTGTTTTTGTCTATAGGTACATGAAGTTGGTCTAGGTAGAAAAACAGTGAATACACTGAGTAATATGACTTATAGGATGCATTTTACCCACTGTTATCAGTGCGTAAAGTGACCTTTTAAAAACGCTAGTGCTTAAAAAGTAGATGGATGGATGGATGGATGGATGGATGGATGGGTGGGCGGGCGGGCGGGCGGGCGGACAGACAGACAGACAGACAGACAGACAGACAGACAGACAGACAGACAGACAGACAGACAGACAGACAGACAGACAGACAGACAGACAGACAGACAGACAGATTTATTGAGTAATATTATACATACAGATTTTATATCATCATAATTTTCTCTAAAATCCAATGTACGGGTCTTCTGACCGTACGTGCTTTGTACCCAAAACAAGTCTTCCTTTGTAGGTTAAATCCAACTACTCCCTAAAATAACACAGATATTAAAATGGAAAGGACACAATAAAACCCATTATATAATATATCCTAACCTAAAACACATAAAAGTGTACAGTTGGGTTATCCCTTCCTCAGTTCGCGTCACAAACTTCAACAGCTGAGGTTCTACTCTTTCTCGCCTTCAAGAGGAACAAACCGATCTTTTGTTAGTAATCACTTTACGCACTGCCAAACAAAATGCAATATTCAATGTACAAACTTCATTCAATAACAAATGAATGCGTTACTTCCATGGCTATTATGTGGATTCGCAGTCTCAAAATTGCTCAGATCATGTCATGAAGGTAGTCCACCATATTGAAAAACGCGACTTGTGTGGTTTCGTTGCCTGCTGGAATCACGTGACGTATTTGTAGCTCTCGCCCAAAATAGAGCTTTGCCTTTTATGTGCGACAGTATACAGAATTTTACCGCAATAGTCAACACTACCACCTCCTAAAATATTTATTATTCCTCCTGAAACACCCTGCATGCTCGTATGTGAATATGTCCACACACTCAAACACTGCACATAAATATCGACCTTTTTCATTGTGCCTACTCAAAATACAAAAACAATATTGCTGTGTTTACGGTTTTCCTAATTTAACTAATTCTGCAATTCATTTTACAACCATTCCAGGCATAGGCGTACTGAGAATTCCAATGAAGTCCGTGTCAGAAAAATTTTTTTATTATTAGTGTAAGACATTGATCACAAAGCAAGCGCATATTTCTGACTTTGACGTCGTGCGCGGGCATCAAGCGCTAGGTATGAAAGGAGGAACAATTATGTATATGACTAAGCAACCTGTTGGATTAAGAAAACAGTGGTGCAAGTAACTTCAAACGGAACGTGAAATTTTATCTCGTTATTTATATATGGGTTCTTTATGTTTGATATT
Organism: Periplaneta americana; assembly: GCF_040183065.1. Taxonomy (NCBI): domain Eukaryota; kingdom Metazoa; phylum Arthropoda; class Insecta; order Blattodea; family Blattidae; genus Periplaneta; species Periplaneta americana. Next base: position 135,240,037 of record NC_091121.1, on the reverse strand, counting down.
ATCATTGTCTGTAAAATAAAAGTACTAACACCAATTTCTTAATATTGCAGTTGTGTTTTAAACGTTAATAACATAATAAAAAGTTACGAAGGAATATTCACATAAGGTCCATAGTAATACAAGTATATTGTACTAAATGAAGGAAACACATCATTCGCAAAGAAAGTGATTAAAAAAAAAAAGGGGGATTGAGTATGACATGATAAGTTGGAATTGATATTGATGGTATCTTTAACCTTATAAAGCTAATAAATAAAGTAATCAAAACAATATTATAATACAAAGAAAAGTTACCTAGGTACTGTATATGTTCTAACAGTAACTAATAATACATAACAAGACTCTTATCGCATTATGCTTTTAAGGTGATATTGGTACGCAACTTCCTATCATTAGAATATTAAATTACTTTCTCGAAATCTACTGAAGTTATTGAGCTGACGTTTTTACAAAACATAGGAACATATCTTTTCTATATGATGCAACAGTAGTTGCTTTGTTAATTCATTTCCTTACAAACATTTACCATGCGAATATTTTCAAAATTTGTAATACACTATCTTCAGCAATACGTATTTACAATATACAAACATTGTTTGAGTACCTGTGAGGCTACTAAATAAACATATCTGAAAATTTCACTTTTCTGTAAAGTAGTTGAGAAAATATTCATTTTGAATAAAAAGCAAGCTTATGAAAAATGAGCATTAAAATTAAAACTTATAATTCTCAGAAAAATCTAAAAATTAACATTGATACAGTTTTCATAAGTTCTCTTCCTTTTATCCATTGAATCAGTGCTGACCATCCCTGAATATAGCTCGATCAAGCGGCATATACTACCTCTTTCGTCTGTCTCTTTCCTTTCCGCTGTAAAGCGCTCAGACTCTGCTGAGTTCTAAAGCATGCGCTTGCGCCTATGGACGTCAGTTGTCATGACTGGTGCAAGACATAGATAAGGTTCTAAATTTAAATAATATTCTAATGTTCTATTTTCAAAAGGAAAATGTTTTACTACTTTTATGGGCATTGACTCTAAATGGTCTTGGCTGGGTGATAGGTACTGTTTTGTTTCCCTAAAGTTTGTAACACTTACTCGTACAGAGATCAGGTGTTAATGTTTGTTTTTCAAGGCGCTATTGCTGAAGAAATATTTTGTGAGTCTAAACAGTTATTTCCAGAGCTCAAGGAACAAGAAGCCTTTTACTCTGTATTATATTCTTTCTGCCATTTATTTTCAGTAGTTCAGGTTAATAACAATTAATATTACAGTTCACGTGAATATTTTGTCACATTTACTTTTAAACTGAAAATAAAAATGAAGGACATTAACTCATCTGTAACATCAGTGACATGAAAGAAACAGCTATAAAATATTTACCAATTATGTTTTTGTGAACTAATTGAATGTTCTGAGATTTGCATAGCTTTCACATGGACACTATGAGAATGAATCTCTTTTTGCTTGAGGCAGAGACCCGTGTTTTACACTTTTGTTAATAAAGTTTGAAGTGAGTTTACAATTTTTGTAACAACCATGACGGAACTTTTGCTTTATTTTCTGCAATATTAATACATTTATCCTCTGACTGAGGTTCTCGATGATATGTATATCTATTACCAGGCAGTACATCTTACTTGACGATGTGTCAGAGAAAGAAAAATTTTTGTTCTTCTGAAGTTTGACTAGATAGTGTAATATGTAGCTAGACGACGATAAATGCAAAGGAGGGGGGAAAAGAACTAAAAACTCTACCCCATTATCTCCTGACCTAGTTGCCTCATAAGTGTTGCCATTTTGGTATCACTTGTCAGGTTCAAACCTGCCCTCGGAGAGTTGACTAAACAACAACAGTAATACCTTTTATTCAAGAACTCTTTTTCTGTAAAATGGTACTGATCTTCTAAGTTCATTCTAATAATAAAAGTTGACAAAAGTCATTTCATTTTTAATATATAGACTTTGAAAATAGTAAAAATGTTACATCCGTGACCACTTGTATGGCTATTTAATGTTCGAAATTTCATTTTCATTAATACAGTACATTTGATTTTGCTAAAGCTTATGACTCAATACATCCAGAAAGTCTATGGAATATAATGGACAGAATTTGGAATACCTTTGAAATTAATCAGATTTTGTAAGATATGTATGGTAGATACGATAAAGAAAGTAGTAACAAATGGAATTATATCAGAAGAATTCGTAAATCAAACAGGATTAAAACAAGGTGACGCTCTCTCGCCAATCTTATTTAATATAGCATTAGGAAAGCTAATACGACAGTTAGACTTAATAGCAGCTGAAATAAACCTGGGTGGACAACATAAAATTTTTGCATATGCTGATGATTTATTATTAATAGAAGAAATGAGCTTGAAATGAGACTGCTATTTATTCAATTGACGGAAAAAGCACAAAACATAGGATTAAATATTAACGAGAGTAAAACAAAATATATGGTAATCACTCAAACAAAAAAAAAAAAAAAAAAATAGCCTTAACATAAAAAATCTTGAAAAGATCAACCAGTTCAAGTATCTTGGTGTTTTGAGAGACAATTTTAATGGATAGAAAATATGAAATACTTAACAGACTACATAATGCAAACAAAACTTTTTATGATGTCCACAAATTATTATTTTCTCGTTTTTAACCAGATATTTAAAAATCATTTTGTACAAAACAATAATCAAACCTGTACTATTATACGGACAGGAAACATGGAGCTTAACTAGAAAGGAAAAACACAAATTAATGGTTTTTGAAAACAAAGTGTTAAGGAAAATGTTTGGTCCAATTTTTGACCCACATGAAAACAAGTGCAAAATTCGACATAATAATGATATTCACAAACTTTATAATCGATCGTCAATTTTAGATGTAATATAAACCAGATGATTAAATTGGGCAGGACATGTTATACGAATGTATAACTGCAGCAGCGCAAAACAAATACACAGGATGTTTCCGAGATGATGTTACAAACTTTCAGGAATGATGGCGAAGGGCACATGTATCAATTTGAGATAAGGAACCCTGGTCCGGAAATGACCGAGTCGAAAGTTACAAGCAAAAATAGTTGTGTGGAAATGAAATAATTTTATTCCTCTGTACACATTATTTATGTATATTTGTCTGTACATCTTACACATACTGAATTCATCTGATGTTTACGTTGTCTACTTACAGTATTCCATTCAGTGCGCTGTTTGAGGGATGGGGCAGGAAACTACACTAAAGCAATGCAGATAGCGTAATGTATAACGGACATGGTCGGTCCTGATATGCACGTCTATAGACAGCAGTGTATGTGTACAAGTTGCAGTGTCCAGTCGATCAGTACTAATGAAATGCAGGAGTACACGAGAGCGTAATAACCAGACCTGATTTTCGAATACGGATGAGCCAATGGAAACTGTAGACAAGGTCACAGATTGTATCGGCACAAGTACCCACGTAGGAGACATCCGGCCCATCCCCGACTGTTCCAAAGGTTAAGGGAAGGAGGACACGAGGTGCCAAATTACAATTCCATTTCCACACAACTATTTTTGCTTATAACTTTCGACTCACTCATTTCCGGACCAGGGTTCCTTATCTCAAATTGATACATGTGCCCTTCGCCATCATCCGTGAAAGTTTGTAACACCACCTCAGAAACATCCTGTATATAAACACCTTTAACAACAGAAGACCACTGGGAAGACCTCGAAGTAGATGGAAAGATGACATTCAGAAGGAATGTATGGAAATGGGAATTAGCAACTGGGAGGAAGTAGCAAAAGACAGAACGGAGTGGAAGCGTTTTGTGAAATCGGCATGAAGTCGACATGCTCCATAACGTCCTTTGATTGAATGATTGATTGATTTATAATACAGTACATATTCTGAGTTTCTACTATTGCTCAATACTAGATGGCAGATTTTTCATTTTGCAAACTCGCGCTCAAGTTAGGATGATTATTCTTTCCTAGTGTTCTCCGCTTTTGTTACTTCAGATATTTCTTTCTATCAACACTCTGTATTGTATAGTAGGTAGGTTCGATTCCCGCACAGACTGGAGAGATACTCGTTATGGAAAAGATAGAATGAGAGAGGTTTCTTCGGGGTTCTTATATTTCTCTCAACATTCACTTTTTATTCCATCAACCCTTATATTACATCACTCCATGACGAAAAAATAAGGTTTCGGGATAAGGTGTACACACTTCGGTGCTGGCGAGTAGATATAGCCAAACCAGTTTTTAATTATCTATGCAACGTTTAAGATTGTTTTCCTAGACATATGAGAGCCAATCCATGGGCGATATTTACCAGCGGGTTGCGATAGTATTTTATAGTGCTGAACTAGATTTGTTTGCGACGTGCATTGTGGAATGGTCATGAATGTAAACATCAATCTGTTATTTCGTGTTAAATCCGTCATATTTCTAGGCAACAATAAGTTATTATCTTTGGGGTCACAGTCTCACTGGAGGTTGTTTACCTGATGTCACTGCAATGACTGCGCGAACTAGAACACCGGCCTCTCATGCAGGAGGTCTGGCTCAGGCCTGGGAATTTTTATTGAAAAATCCATAGTGCCACTTGTGGCAGGCAAGGTCGTAGTTCAGATTATGCCATTTTCCCATGTTAGGCAATCCGCCAGATCTTCTTATAGGCTAGTCATTATTTTATAGGATTCTCCGATCGCTGGCTGGAGAAGGGCATAGGAAGCTGATTCAGAAAAAAATTGAGTTGTCTGTTTGCAAACAGATTACACACGAACTGAGGCATAAACTACGAGTGGCAGACAAGCTTAGATGATAGCAGATTTCAGCAACACGGTGATATAATTTTTTCGAGCAACGCACACGGCCATGAACTGGTACAGGAAATTTTCACAAAACTTGTCAGGGACACTCAATTTCGGAGAGAAAAGAAGAAGTTCATGACCGTTGAGTAGTACCGTACTACTTTCTACGATGTATTTGATAGGCCTATATCCCATCTTGAAACAGCTGTATCTTCAGTACATATGAGCAGTTTGGTTTCTATAGGTACCATTAGTAGAGCTAGGAAGTTTGTACCAAAACTGTTAAGTTGTGTGAGCTTGGACTATATCTCTACCGAGTGAAAAGTAATAGAGCGTCTCTCGGTGTCAGTGATGCAGAACGACTAACATGTACAACCGGGTAGTAACCACATAATATGTGCTCCAATCGTCCACAGCCTTAGAACAAGAAAATAATATAAAAAACAATAATTTGTAATTATAAAGTTCGTAAATACCAATCTAAATTAATTTACCCATACATTAAAAAATAACAATTATGATTATAGCCTCATTATAACAAATAACAATGAACATATTCATTTTATCAAAAGAAATACTCCTTTTAGGTTCAGAAAAAAAAAATTTGCACTCCGAAAATATTCGTTCCACGTCACAAGACGTTACTGGAGCAAATCTGAAATATGATACAGTATTTATTACTATTATCAGGTAAACAACTACTTTGTGAATCTAATAGTGTACATCGTATGTGGAACATAATATTAAACCCATAATTGAGTGTTCGCGTAGGCTTCCGCAGCTGGTGTACATGGTGTGTGGATAAGCTTCAGGGCTTCTTTTTTTATTGGGTTATTTTACGACGCTGTATCAACATCTAGGTTATTTAGCGTCTGAATGAGATGAAGGTGATAATGCCGGTGAAATGAGTCCGGGGTCCAGCACCGAAAGTTACCCAGCATTTGCTCGTATTGGGTTGAGGGAAAACCCCGGAAAAAAACCTCAACCTGGTAACTTGCCCCGACCGGGATTCGAACCCGGGCCACCTGGTTTCGCAGCGAGATGCGCTGACCGTTACTTCACAGGTGTGGACTTCAGGGCTTCTACCGCGTTGTCTTGGTGTTGGTGGCTGACGTTTCGACCGCTGTCGAAGCAGCAATACTGCTCTGAAGATGACCACAACACAGCGGTCGAAACGTCAGCCACCAATACCAAGACAACGCGGTAGAAGCTCTGAAGCTTATCCACACACCATAAACCCATAATTGTTTTCAAGAAAATTTTTCGTTTCTATTATAATTCCGATGTTAAACTTGGACTGTAACGCAACCGAATGCATAGGAGCACGAGACATCAACATTTAACGAAGAATAATCCGGGAAAAAATAAACGTGTTGCACACTCCTGTTGCATAATTATTTAATAACAGATGAGTTTATTTTTCGGAATCATTCACATTCACATTACGTAAATAATACAATAACAGCAGAATAACTCACTTTGTTCAGAACCTAAAATATTAATATAAATTAACAATATTCTTCAAACTATTCACGACTCTACAGAATGTCACTAAGCGTTGTTTGTGAACATACTGTGTATCATCTGTAGCGAGCGGCAGCAGGGCGAGGCGCGGGTGACATCTATACTCCTCGCTGTACTCAACTGAAATCTACTGCTTTGGTACGAACTTCCTAGCTCTGACCATTACTGTTTAGAAGGTTTGGGTCTTTTTTATTGATGCGTGTTTCGTTGCTATGGTAACTTTGTCAAGCCTGTGCAAGGTGAGCCAATGAAAGGAGCGATTTTAAAAATGTAATAATTATTGCACTGATTACTTTGAAACGAAACTTACACTTTACATTTAAAGTATACCAATAGCATTTATCTGTACCTCATGAAATTCTTATTTTCTGAACACTACATCCCATAAGTGGGATCCATTTCGTTGCACACATTTTTCAAGTCTAAGTCTAGCCGTGCGATTGGTCGTACCATCCTGTTGAAACCACGTGTCTCTATTGAAGAGAGGATTATTGGAAATTTGTGAAGACAAAAATTCTTTAATCATTCGGACATATCGCTGTGAAGTTACAGTAATACAGTAGATGTCCCATTATCGTCCTCAAAGAAATAAGGACGGATGATTCTAAATGACACTATTGCACACCAAACTGTGACTTTGACACTGTGTAATGGTTTCTCATGCATTTCATAAGGGTTAGTTGGTGACCACTGACAGTATCGAAAGTTTTGTTATTGACGTAGCCAGAGAGATAAAAATGAGCTTCATCACTTATCAGCATTTTGTGGACAATGTCTTCGTTAACATTTAGAGCCAAGAATTGTTGGCAAAAAGCCATGCGGTTTACTTTACTAGCAACTTTTAATGTGTGCACTACTTGAATTTTGTATGGATGCATGTTTAAGTCCTTATGAAGAAAACTTCGTATACTGGTGTTTGACAAGCCAAGTGAAATATCAAGACGACGGGCAGAAGGTTTAGGACTACGAATCATAGCAACTCTTACGGCATTGATGTTTTCCGTGGTACGTACAGATCTTTGCTTACCTGGAAACATCTTCTTTAACGCAGAACCACTTACTTCAAAGTTCTGAATCCATATTATTATTGCATGGGCTGATGGTATCGGATCATTGCGATGGATATTCTAATGACATCGAAATAGCTATTGTGCAGCAATGGACCTATCATAATTTTTGTAATATACCGTAATATCAAAAGCACGTTGTTCAACGTCCAACAATCCATTGTAAACAAATGCTATCGAATGAAGAATACAGATTGCTTCATGTAACAATTATAATACCCGACAACAGCCGAAAAGACACGAATCTGAAATCGCCCGTTTCATTGGCTCACTTTTTATAAACAATATTTGTTATTCATAATACAGACGGAGAGTAGATTTCATAATTTTTACAATGGTTTTACATTTATGAGTTCGAATTGGCCTCCTTCAGTGCTATTACGAATGCAATAGACAATATGCATTGAGAAGATATCGAACTTACATGGATTGAGAAATGGAGAGATGAGGCACATTTCGAATTGAAGGGAGGTTTTAACACTCATAATTGAGAATATTAGCAGAAGATAATCCGAACACAATTATACAGCAAGGATTAGGCCTATTTGATATCAAGGTTATTGTTTGATGTGATTTTATGTCAGATTTCACGATAGGACTGTATTTCTAAGAAGAAATTTAAAATGGAAAAACAAGAACAGTGACGGTAACTGGACGATTCAAATGCAAGACTTTACAATACCAGCGGTACAGAATCATGAAATCGAAAATAATGTTTTCATGCAAGACGGTGCTCCACCTCACATACACAATAACGTAAAACCATTACTGCGCAACACATTTGGTGATCGTGTAATTAGTAGGCATTTTCCGAACAGTTGGCCTTCTAGGTCACCAGACTAAATCCAGCTGATTACTGGTTATGGGAATATCTAAAAGAAAAGGTATTTCTTAGTAGACCTACTACACGTGGGGAACTGAAACAGTGAATATAGAATTTGATTGAAAACATTCCTAGGAATGTGCTTACTAAAGCCGTTCATAGCATAGAATAGAGACTATTTCTTATTGAACAACACATTGGTGCTCATATTTAATTTGTTCGTGTTTTAATAAAATCCCATTTCCTTACTAACAAATTGACGTTTTTATTTTGTGCAACCTAAAAATTTTACGAACTTATTATCATTTCAAAATGAAAACTTACTTTTGAATAAACCTGTATTTTGACTGAAAATCTACCAATTGATTCTCACTAAGTTACCCTAACTTCATTCTAATCCCGTTCGTGACAAAGCATGGCAATTTCCTGCGATACCTACAAAAAATTGGCAAAAGTACATCAACATGCCAATTTGAAGAGGAGTACCAGAGAACTACATTTCTTCTCATCCGTTCACACCTATGGAATAATGGTTAGCCCGTCTGACCGCGAAACCAGATGGTCCGTGTTCGAATCTCGGTCGGGGCAACTTACCTGGTTGAGGTTTTTTCTGAGTTTTCCGTCAACCCAATACGAAAAAATGCTGGTTAACTTTCGGTGCTGCACTCCGGACTCATTTCACCAGCATGATCACCTTCATTCCATTCAAACACTAAATAACCTGAGATGTTGATACAGCGTTGTGAAATAACACAGCAATAATAATAATAATAATAATAATAATAATAATAATAATAATAGTAATAATAATAATAATAATAATAATAATAATAATACTTACAAATGGCTTTTAAGAAACCCGGAGGTACATTGCCGCCCTCACATAAGCCCATCATTGGTCTCTGTCCTGTGCAAGATTAATCCAGCCTCTATCATCATATCCCACCTCCCTCAAATCCATTTTAATATTGTCCTCCCATCTAAGTCTCGGCCTCCCCAAAGGTCTTTTTCCCTCCGGTCTCCCAACACTCTATAAGCATTTCTGGATTCGCCCATACTTGCCACATGCCTTGACCATCTCAAACGTCTGGACTTAATGTTTCTAATATATTATGTCAGGTGAAGAATACAATGCGTGCAGTTCTGCGTTGAGTAACTTTCTCCATTCTCCTGTAACTTCATCTCTCTTAGCCCCAACTATTATACTAAAAACCTTATTCTCAAATACCCTTAATCTCTTTCCTCTCTCAAAGTGAGTCCAAGTTTCACAACAATACAGAACAACCAGTAATGTAACTGTTTTATAAATTCTAACTTTAAGATTTTTGGACAGCATACTAGATGACAAAATCTCTCAACCGAATAATAACAAGCATTTTCCATATTTATTCTGTGTTTAATTTCTTCCCGAGTGTCATTTACATTTGTTACTTTTGCTCCATGATATCTTAAATTTTCCACCTCTTCGAAGGATAGTTCTCCAATTTTTATAGGCTATTTCCATTTCTGGTCACGAGACATAATCATATACTTCGCCTTTCTGGGGTTTGCTTCCAAACCTATCGCTTTACTTGCTTCAAGTAGAATTTCCGTGTTTTCCCTAATAGTTTGTGGATTTTCTCCTAACATATTCACGTCATCCGCATAGACAAGAAGCTGATGTAACCCGTTCAATTCCAAACCCCCTCTGTTATCCTGATCTTTACTAATGGCATATTCTAGACTGAAGTTAAAAAGTAAAGGTGATAGTGCATCTCCTTGCTTTAGCCCGCAGTGAATTGGAAAAGAATCAGACAGAAGCTGCCTATACGAAGTCTGCTGTAAGTTTCATTGAGACGCATTTTAATTAATCGAACTGGTATCTTGGGAGTACCAAATTCAATACAGCGTCGTAAAATAAGCCAATAATAATAACAATAATAATAATAATAAGTATTATTATTATTATTATTATTATTATTACTATTATTATTCTCATCCGTTGCAAATTGTATGACAAGTCAAGACCAGATTATCTCAAGAGCGCAAGATTAAACCTGTGATAAATGATTTCTATCCAAAGACATAAACCTTTATATATGACACTTGCCAGGCACTAACTATTTTGTAAATTGTGATTTTTGGGTTTAATCTAGTATATCGTAAATTATACATTTATTTTAAATATCCGATGATATAGTACCCTATGTGTAAAACATGGGGAAGTATTGAACAACCTAAATAATTATTAAAAAACAAAAGAAAACAACCCTGAAACTGAATAAAAATATATGAATTCTGATTACGTAGCCTATATTATGCAGAATTTACCAACAGTGTCTGTTATTTCAGCAATATTTCACTGAATGACTAGGTCTCCGGTTTACTGAGAATAATGCCGAGAGTGTAAATGAAATTATGATGAAAAGCGTTTGGTGTTGTGGATATAATTTTCTCTAATTGTATCACAGTTAACCCGATTTTCCTTACCAATCATGATTATTATCCTTGCATGAAAATTAAGGTCAAGCAAAAATTGTATGCCTAAGTACTCACAAAATGGGACATAATCTTGAAAGTTCTCATATTATTTTTTACAATAATCTATAATCTACATTCAAATATATTGATCAAATAAGAACTTCGAAATCGATGAAATTAAAAAGTGAATATTGTTTTCTGTGGTATTACATTACGATTTAGAAACTGGAAATAAATTCCGAAATACCTGGAAAATTTTAGTAATAAAAATTAATTTTCTGCGAGAAGTGATTAACATGACAAGAGGCCTTCCTGTAAAATAATATAAGACAAAATATTGACAACGGATAAACATTCTGTATATGTATTCGAGCCGATGATCGTAATTTTCTCTTAACATTGAAGCTGTGTGAAGATTCCTAACACGGAAACTCCTTTAAATCATTTACTTCGTGAATATAGTGGTTATTCATGATACTAAGCTTTCACTTTGCGTTTCTGGTCCTCAAATGATCAAACACGAGATAGCTGTATTGTCAGACACAGGCCAATACTCAACCAGACCAAACTTCAACTCATTGTCTCTTACACGCCTATCACTTTGCCCATAAAGCAAGGTTACCAAAGTGATGGATTCTAGCAGTGCGTTTTCACGCCACAGACTTATCACATACTGTCAACAATACTGATGCGTTATTCATCTTCATAATTCATGCATGTCTGTCAAGCTAGATGTACCAGGAGTGTCATAATTCATGTGACCATCTGTTTGCTCACTTCCTTCCACGCACTGTTCGAACAGAATAGACATCTTTAGACAGGTACAGGTACGAAAGGAACTAAAAAATAAGTAGCCTACTGTAACTATTACAAGGAACGGAGAGTTTTAAATGATTGACCGAACTCGAAAATGTTTCCTATTGGAGACTACAACCATAATAAATTCTTAAGATCTACTGTACAACTCAATATGACATGCTTAAAATAGTGCTAGTGATGGCTATGGTGGAGGTGACAGCGATAACAATGGTCCACAATATATTTATAAAAGTAGTGATGTTTGTGGCAGCAACCGTAATCATGTAATAATAACTTATTTATTTAATTTAATGGCGAAAATAGTAATTGTAGATGCTATTGTGTTGCTGGTAGTAGTGTTATAGACCATAGCAGTAATAGTAGTTGAAGTAGTGATATCGGTGGCAGCAACTGTAATAGAAAAGGTAGTAATAATAGTTTATAGTGTTGGTAGTAATCATGTTCAGGAACAGTAGTTGTGGTAGGGCTGTTAGTTGCAACAAATGTAATGAAAATTGTAGTGATGGAGTTGATTTTCTTGGTGGTAGTAATGTAGATGATAGTTGATAGTAGTAACAGTATTTGTGGTAGTGGTGTTGGTGGTAACAACTACTGTAATAGTAAATAATAATAATAATAATAATAATAATAATAATAATAATAATAATAATAACAATAATAATGATATATTTTAGCTGGCAGAGTTAAGGGCGTAAGGCCTTCTCTTCCATTCAACCAGCAAAAAGTATATATTATACATATGTATGAACTTAAAAAGAATTCAATAATTTGATTTAGATAAGAGTTACATGTATACAAGAGTTATTTACGAATTAACAAAATGCTATGAACTATTAATTAAACACTGAAATACAAACTATGTAGCAGAATTAAGCTAAAATACATAGAATGGTAATATATTTCAAATAATGTTAGATAATAGGAAGAGATTATTATGAGACAATTTTGAAAATACAGCACTATCAGGATGCATGTCTAAAGGAAGGAGTAACAATGTAGTCAGTGATAGTTTAAGTCAGTATGATTTGAGTGAAATGCTAAGAAGGTTATCTTTTAAGCTGTTTTTAAAAGTGTTCATTGTCTTGCAGCCCCTAATACTTTGTGACAGGGAATTCCATTGTCGCGAGGTGGATACTGTAAAAGATGATGAATAACGAGATGTTCTATGAAGAGGTGTACTTAACGCGCCACAGATAAGTGATCTGGTATTTATGTCGTGGTTAGAGTATAGATAAGAGAAACGAGACGAAAGGTAATTTGGTGTTGAAGTGTGCAGAATTCGAAAGAGTAAAGACAAAGAGTGTAAAGTTCTACGTTCTTTTAGTCGTAGCGATAAATAGCAGTGGAAGTAATTCTTAAGATAGCTTATGGTAGTAATAGTAGTTTATCGTGTTGGTAGTAATCATGTTCAGGAACAGTAGTTGTGGTAGGGCTGTTAGTTGCAACAAATGTAGTGAAAGTTGTAGTGATGAAGTTGATTTTCTTGGTGATGGTAGTAGTGTAGATGATAGTTGATAGTAGTAACAGTAGCTGCGATAGTGGTGTATTGATGGTAACAACTATTGTAATAGCAAAGAGAGTAGCGATAAACAGCAGTGGAAGTCATATTTAAGATAGCTTATGGTAGTAACAGTAGTTGTAGTGGTGTTAGTATTGGTGGTGGAATGGAATTTCGGGAGGGAGGCAATATGACCCAGTACTGCGACCTTTCAAGATTTATTGCGCTAACTCTCAAACTAGACACATTCCCAAATCCAGTTCTATACACTAAAGTTCGCAGAGTATCCAGATTTTGAGCAAGTAATCCCACTCGTCCCTAGGCCAGCCCCTCCGTGCGTAGCCAGCCGGCATTCGGGGAATGTTATGAAATGGGGAAATCTTGATGGAATTATGTAAATGCCTAATATGGAGAAACTGGAGAACATCGAGAAAAAATTCCAACTGTAACCTTGTCTGCCACAAATGCCGCTACAGATTTTTCGATGAAAAATTCCAGTTATAACGGTATTCAAACCCGAACCGCTTGCGTGACAGACTGAAGGTCTGACCACTCAGCAACCGCAGGTACTGGTGTTGGCGTTAACTACAATGATAAATGCGATAGTATGATAGAGTTAATTGTGTTAGTGGTAGTAGTGTTGACAGATTATAACAGTAACAGTATTATACTGATGTTAGTTGCAACAACTTTAATGGTAAAGATAGTAGTGATTGAGTTGATTATGTTGATTGTAGTGGAGTTGACAGATTAAAGTAGTAAGAATAATTGTAAAGATGTCGATTGCAGCAATTGTAATGGTAAAGATATTAGTGACAGTTGATTGTGTCGGTGGTAATTATGTTGACAGATTATAAAAGTAACAGTAGTTATGGTAGTGCTTTTGGTTGCAGACAATTTAATGGTAGAAGTAGTAGAGATATAGTTTATTGTGTTGATGGTAGCAATGTTGAAAACAGATTATAATAGTGAAAGTTATATTGTAGTATTGATGTTGATAGCAACTATAGTAGTAAAGTCAATAGGGATAGAGTTGATTTTGTTGGTGGTAGTAGTGTGATGGATAACAGTGGTGTTGTTTGTAATTAATAGTTGTAACGGTGTTGGTAATAGTGACATCGGTAATATGATGGTGTTGTACGTAGTGATAATGGTAACAGTGATAGCGATAGTGATGTGGCGATGTAGATAGTAGTCCTGATAGTGGCAGTGTTGTGGGTGGTGATCGCGGTAATATGGTGAGCGTTTTGGTGTTCATAGCAGTGGTGGAGGTTTTGGTGATGATTGTGGTAGTTTCACCATACTATTTGTTTTGGTGTTTATAGTAGTGGCGGGGTTTGGATGATGATTGTGGCATTACTAGTGGGCGTTTTAATAATGATAATAGTGGCGACGATGTGAATGGATATTGTAATAGTATAGGAGGGCGTTTTATTGTTCATGCTGCGGTGGCGTGGATGATGATCGTTGTAGTATTGGAGGCAGTTTTGTTGATAATTATATATGTGGTGGTGTGGGTGGTGGTCATCGTAATATTGGTAGGCGTTTTGGTATAATAATAGTGACTGTGGTATGGGTGTTTTGATGTGTATAGTGACCTTACACCTTATATTGTCAATATACCAAAATGTTCATGAGGACAAAATGTCCATGAGATCAAACTGTCCATACACAAAATGTCTATGATATCACAAAGTTCATAACACTAAATGACCATGAGAAAAAATGTGAAAAGAATATTTCCTTTCTTATTGCCTACATTTGCCAAAATTGAGCTGCTGCTCTTCATCTTGAGCCACAGCTCCAGATTAAAGATGATATCCAAATTTCTCGTAGATATGTGAGAATTTCTCCATAGTTCCTCACAATTTGCAGTTATTTGTCTTTGATTTGTGTTGTATATTTAATTTAGAGGTTCCTTAATTTGTGTGTGTCCAACTCTTACTTGAATGATTTGCGTCCATACTTGGTTTTCTTCATTCTTTAAGCACTGTAGAAGCCTCCAATTTTTTCTTTCGCTACACCTCCAGCAAATTTTGTTCTACCTCTATTGTAGTCGTGATGGTGGTACAAAGTATCCACGATAACGTAAGAAAGGTTTTGCCCTTTTGTGAATTCAAGATTTCAGCTGGTCTATCCATTGAACTTGACAATTTTATATATCTTACTCTAACTACCATGAACAATAGACATTATAGGGTTTAATGGACATTTTGACTCTGGACATTAGAGTGAAGTGGACATTATAGAACTATGGACATTTTGACTCTGGACAATTTAGCATGAACATTTTCAACATGGACATTATTTCATGGCCATTTAAACGCATGGATATTCTAATCCTGAACTTCATTACTGGTAATCGATAGTGGTGGTAGTGGTAGCGGTAGTTGAGGCGATTGTATAGGTGTTGATAGCGATGGTAATTAAGGTAGTGATGGTAATAGTGATAATATTAGTTGTGATAGTGCCATATTGTTAGTAAAGGTGATTAGTGATAGTGGTATTAGACCTACTGGTGGCTATGTAGATGATGCTAGTGGTAACAGAGGTGGTGATTACGGTGATGATAATAATCTTGGTAGCAGTATTGGAGTAATGTTAGTGACGGCAGTATGTGGCTGTAATAATAATAATAATAATAATAATAATAATAATAATAATAATAATAATAATAATAATAATAATAATTTACTTTAGCTGGCAGAGTTAAGGCCGTAAGGCCTTCTCTTCCACTCAACCAGCAAAAAGTATACATATATATTATTGATAGTAGTAGTGATGATTGTGCTTTATGCTATTGGTCCTTAGGCAGAACGTCGTTAGATGACTGAACTCTACAGAATTTCGTCTTATTTAATCTTGTTTTTTAAAGTGTTAAAATTTCGCCACCATACAGCATATCGCTACTACTGATGTATTGCTTAACTAATGTTTTTGAAAGTGATTATGTTTCAAAATTTGATTTAATATGCCCAATATATGTGTAATTTAATTATTTTCGTTTCAAAAACATGTTCACCTATGGCAGGCATGTCAAAACCCTGCACATTGTGCAGTCGCGCACATTGTGCACTGGTCTCCGTGCAACGTGCAGTTCCTATGCCCCTACCTGGAGGGAGTGAATCGGCTTGGAGGGGAACGCGACAGGGCTGTACAGTACCTATAGTAGCAGATCAGCTTTTGTTTCAGTAACACAGATCAGTACGGGTGCTCATTGAGCTGTGATTGTGAATGCGTTATGGAAAATAAAGTGAGGAGTCCACAGATATAACGAAGAAGAGAAATCACGAATCATATAACATAACTGTTATGATATTTTCCTTAGCCAATAGTAATTATTTTAAAATGAAAGGCTTTCATCATATCATGTAAACCTAATAGAGATATGAGAATTTAAATCATATTAGTAAAGTTCTCAAAATATGATATTCGCCTGTTCTTATTTGTTAATTAGTACTCTCACGGCAAGACAAACATGATAATGAAGTTGTTTTGGAGTCTGTACTAACACAGCCATCAATGGTTAGACGACTTACAACTTTTATTTGATAAGCTGATAAGTGATGAGAATATAATGAGTAATACATGTGAGGCTCTTGAGGTTTTAAGGGAAGGAAGAAAGCAACTATTTGAAGGCGGAAAAATTTTGTAGAAAAATAATACATAATGGCGAATTTTCCACCTCACGTTACTATATTATCTTAATATACTTATGTTAATAAATCTTTAAACCTGACATAAAGAAAATGTCCTCGCTTCACAGCTTGTGAAGTACTCTTTTAACTCAATTCAGTAGCGCTCCCAACTTGCTAATACTTGCTCTCAACGTTTTCCAAATAAACTATATATAAATTTAAATTCAAGCTTAATTTATCCAATTTATTAATAACTAGCCGTACCCGTGCGCTCCGCTGCACCTGTTAGAAATAAATATAAAGTAATTACGTAATTAAAATAGAACGTTTGATCCAGGGAACATTCGTGTTTGTTAGAAGGATAAATCGTTTAATATGTTACTTAATTGAAATTGTATTTAAATAATTAAATTGCGATAATTTTGGTCCAGAGACCACTCATTTGGTGCAATGACAATTCCTTTAACATGTTTCTTATTTGTTATTACACGCAACTATAGTTTAATGAAGATTGACATATCATTAGTTTTATTGTGTATACTTTATATTACTTGCTATATGGTTCCATTGAATTATAATAATAACTTAATTTTAACCCTTGTTTTCTACGTCTTCAGTAAATGGCGCTTGGCCCACTATGGTTCTGAAACCTTCAAATAACTTAAATAGTGATACAGCATAAACAGTGATATGTAATTATATTTCTTTCTTTCGAAAATGTAAGAATTCACGATCTCCTATGTACCATTGCCATGGAATGAATAAATGTGTTTTTTCTTCCTACTCAAAAATTTTATATTTTGCACATGGGAATTACTGCAGGAACAACAACGCTACAATCTGAGGCGGCGGTGAAAACGTATTGTATTATTATTTTAAAAGTCTATCAGACCTACCAAATTTTGCATAGAATAAAACATATCGGAAATCATTTTTAAAGAAACTTTTGTTATGTAACATTTTTCACAAAAAAAACAATAATAAGCGAGATATTTCGATTTAATTCAGGCCCCGTTAAATGAAGTATTTTGAATGCCATATAGCCTAAAATCTAAATTACAACGAACTTAACTTATATTTCAATTTTCATCGAAATCCGTTCAGCCATTATCGCGTGAAAAGGTAACAAACAGACAGACAGACAAAAATTAAAAAAAAGCGATTTTCGGTCTCAGAATGAATAATTATACATGTTAACACCAATTATTTTTGGAAAAGGGAAAATTACAAGAAAATTTTCGGCTACATATTTATTATTATATTATATTATATTATATTATATTATATTATATTATATTATATTATATTATATTATATTATATTATATAAAAAGTGCGTTGATAACGGATGTACTCCGATAAGAAAGTTTTTAATTTGTTGTGGGGGCTCTTGAATCTCAGAAGCAACAACCTTTACAACAGCGCAACATAATCTGCTTGGCTCATTACCCATTTTTTTTTGCATTGCATTTATTGCATATATAGTCTATTTTATGTATTTTAACACGATTCAATTGAGCATAGTTAAAATTTGAATTATAAAATAATGGATTGCTAAGCTAACGTACTATTACTGCATACTAAATCAATAAACTCTCGTTGTTCATTAATTCTCTGAGATTAAAATGAGTGTGTACATAAATATTATTTTAAGAAATACAGAAAACGAATGTACAAAAAAGCCTATCAAATTTTCTGTGCATAGGAATACTTTAATAGCTTTCGATTGTTGCTGTCCAAGGCCCCTTTTTCGAGTGTTGTTGCCCAAAGCCCCTTATAGACGAAGTCATTTGTTATTTCATTGCACCGTCTTAGATGGCGTTATTTTAATTTTAAAACTCATTTATCTCATTAAATATCAGTCCTATCAAAATTTTGTAACGAATAAAACTTATCGGAAATCATTTGTAACGAAACTTTTGCTATGTAACATTTTTCACAAAAAATCAATAATAAGCGAGATATTTCGATTTATTTAATTGAGGCCCCCTTATAACCCCCCTTTTAAATAAAGTATTTTGAATGCCATATAGCCTAAAATCTAAGTTACAACAAACTTAATTTATATTCCAATTTTCATATAAATCTGTTCAGCCATTATCGCGTGAAAAGGTAACAAACATACAGACAGACATACAAACAAAAATTTCAAAAATGCGATTTTCGGTTTCAGGGTGGTTAATTATATATGTTAGGACCAATTATTTTTGGAAAATCGAAAATTACCAGAAAAATTTCGGCTACAGATTTATTATTAGTATAGATAATGTGAATTTATATTAATATACAGCAAGGAAATGATTCCAGTGTAAAAGCCTCACGATGTCCTATTGCATGTAATTGGGAGTAAAATATTTTCTTTCTTAGCATTTGTGCACCAATGGTCCCAATATTGCTCGAGGAACAATGAAAGAGTATTTACTTTGAAATAATCAGTACCTACTACGTAAAATGAAATATTGTGTTCGTTTTTTGTTGTTTCGAAATTAATGAAATATTTATATTTTCTTCAAATACTGTATACAAATCATGTAAATAAATGATTATTTACAAACGACTGCATTGTGAATTGTAACTGAATTAGTCTATTGTTCCTTGTGTTACAATTATTGTCAAATATAGACACTGACAATAATTGTGTTTTTTTCCTTCTGCTAAGTATGTTTATAATGTCCAAATGTTAATTTAATTGAACACTAGAAGCGCAGAATAGATTCTTGTACATCCCTCCCGCTAAGAACTGGTAAGAGCAACACGTGAATGAACCGGCGTTCCGCGCACATACACTGCACTTTCAGTGTCTGATTTTTGACATGCCTGACCTATGGCTACAATTTCGGTGATGATTATTCTATTTTGTTAATTTGTTATATTACGGCGCTTTATCAACTGCTATGGTTATCTAGTGTCCCAGTGAGATGAAGGTTTATTAAAGATACAGTAATTATAATTTACAAAGATGTTACGGAGACAAGTGAGAAGACTCTACCGAAGCCAAATAAATAATCACAACTCTAATATTTATATTAAAAGTTTCACATGGCCATCCCAGTTATAACTCTAAAATTGCTTTCGTTACTATACTCAGAGCATTTCGAACTCGCAGATCAAGGTCACGTACAAACATACAAACCACGTACGAGTCACTGAACAGAAAACTGTGGTTTATAGCTTGTAATCCCGGCTGTTCCAGCTAACTTTACTTGAGGAGAATGGTCCAGGAATGGGGTAGGCACGCGTGGCAAATGCTGCCCATTGCTTGACCTTGATCCGCCAATTGGAAATGCGCAGGCAATAGACAACATAACGGACATTCTAAAGCAGAACTTACTATAAACACTGTGATGATACAATTTGTTTATTGTGAACTTCACTAGTGACCTCCAAGAATAATCCATAAGATGAAAGTCCAAGGTCCAAAGCCCAAAGTTACTCAATATTCGCTCTTAAATGATTAAGGGAAAACCCCGGAGAAAACCTAACCAGGTAACTTGTCCCAACCAGGATTTGAACCCGGGTCCGCTCGTTACTCGATCAGCCATGCTAACCGTTACTTCATAGCTGCGGATCACGATGATCATCACATTAATTATTATGACAGATGATGCTGTTAATGATGACGAGAACGATCATTTTCTCTGTTACGCACAAAGCTAATGTTAGAATATCTATCTCGCTTATAAAGCAGATACAACCATGTTAATTGCAACGTAGTCCCGCATACGTAATCGTTCTGTATGTACATTGTGCAGTATATCCATTCTCGTTTCACCTACAATGGGCAAACCAATAAACTCTGAAATCGATTATTCAAACATTCAAAGTCAAACGCCTGTGCATTCCAATAATGCAAATAGAGGACAATTATCCATTCTTAATCCCAATCTGTAAACGATTATAAACTGCTTTTGTACCCTAACATGTAATACACACAACAGGGCTAACAAAATCGTTCTTTAAAACGCTTTAATTGGCACAAACTGCCGAAAAGAAACACACAGAACCTATGCATATTTCTTCTTTGAAGTCATTTCTGTTATTAACGTTGTTACGTATAAAATACACTGAGAATATGCTAATTTTGTGAAAGGGTAATTGAGATTTCTCTTTTTCAGCAACGCTTAAATTGTATATTTCTTATCTAATGTTAATGTGGAGCTTGCATCCAGAACCAGACAAGGCCGTAATTTGAAGAAAATGAATTTATGATTCTTTCGTTATAATTTTACAGGATTCTATCGATATGTACATAGATTTTGAGGCAAATTTGGTTAAATCCCATTCAAAATTCTATTTGAAATATGGGTTTTCGGTCAAAAGCGATCACGTCCAAAGGTCGTCTGAAAAGTAAAATGTTAACGTATTTTCAGGCAATACCAAACAAATCTTATACATTGTGATTCACGAGGATTTACCGTCACTTACTGAGCTTATTTCTGAAGACATTCTGAGCAAAAAATGTCATGTAAACATTTGTCCTAATCTTAATATTTTCAAAGTTACATTAATTTGAAGTTGTTAGTAAATTATCTTTTTTTCTTTAGTTTCAGAAAGTAAAAAAAAAAATATTACAAATAGAGAATGAACTATTCTAAGGTGTCATTTCTTTAATTGGCTAGTGTTCTGAAGCTAAAAATGTGTTGTTAATTATTTTGCACAGATTTTATTTTTCAATAAGTTTTAACTAAAAATGACATCATTCTAACGCACTTATCAAAAAAATTGTTACAATTCATACGAATTTAGGAAATTAATTTTTTACAGTTTAATTATGCATTATTATGTACAGTCTTAAAGAATTTACAATAGTGGCGTGATTTGTAACAACTGTTGTGATACATGCATAAGAAAATGTAATTTTGTAGTTAAAAATCGAAAAAAAAAATCTGTACGAAGCAACTATGGAGTTCACAACAAATTTTTAGTTTCAGAATAGTAGCTAATTAAAGAATTGATACTCCTGAATAGTTCATTCTTTATCTGTAATAATATTCTTTCAACCTTAAACTCAAGAATAATGGTATTTTACAAACAAATTCAAATTAGTGTAATTCTGGAGATATTGAGATTAGAACAAATGTTTATATGACATTTTTTGCTCAGAATATCTTTGGAAATAAGCTCCATAAGGGACGGTAAATCCTCGTGAATCACCTTGTATGTATATAATTCAAGTACTCTTTTTCCAACCAAAATTAAACAGATCCCTTTTATACATTGTCTTGGGAAAACTTATAAACCCACTGATCATTATTTCATGTCACCTCTGTCCCAGTGCAATGGCTGCCGATTGCGTTACTTTTGTAAGAAATTTGAGGACTGGTTTTTGTTGCCCCTTTTCATAGTTTGAATAGTATACTGTAAGAACCGAACAGTTGGAAGATTCTGACATTTGTCTCTGTGTCGCGTTGGCTACTGTTGTGAGGACGCAAGAGAGTGAGAAATTTGATTATTAAAAGGATTTAATCTGTGGTATAAATCCAATAAATGTTATTACGAGAAAAAAAACAATGGAACTATCAGTTGAGAGTACTTATCATTAATTGCACAATCGGAAAGCGACGATCTGCCGGTCGGAAAAGAGATATAGAAAGAAATGAAAGGTATTTAAAGAACAAATATAATTCTAATTCTTATTCCACGCTCATCTCTGTCACGCTGCACCCGAATACATTTCCAAACGTCCGAATTGATACCCTGTTATGAAAGTTATCACGTAGGGTAATATCCGAGTTGATTCCCAGTTCTTCAATTGAGCCTGCTTACATTTTATCCGAGTTGACTCCCACATTCTCTTTCCAATTAATACAGACTTAGGATTGTCTATTTACAAGGAATCACCTACTACACGTAGTTTCCTTGTAAACAGGCATGGTTAAAAATATGTCACATAATCTAAACGGCTAATGCTCCGTTGTGTCTGACTTGTAAATAAAATTAACTAAACAACTAAAAATAATTACTTAATTTTGGGAAGGAACTGTCAACACAAGCTTTAAATAATCAAAACGGCCAATTGCACCGGTGCTGTAATTAATCATGTGCTGTTCAATATACTACTCTTTCCCTTGTTTTTTTTTTCTTTTCTGGGTGTTCTCATCACTTCGAAACGCTGTTCTGCAGTTGGTTCCCAAACAAAATATCAACGTGAGTTGGTTCCCCATGTTCAAATATCATCAACGTGAATTGGTTCCCCATGTTCAAATATCATCAACGTGAGTTGGTTCCCCATGTTCAAATATCAACAAGATGAGTTGGTTCCCCATGTTCAAATATCATCAACGTGAGTTGGTTCCCCATGTTCAAATATCAACAACGTGAGTTGGTTCCCCATGTTCAAATATCATCAACGTGAGTTGGTTCCCCATGTTCAAATATCAACAACGTGAGTTGGTTCCCCATGTTCAAATATCATCAACGTGAGTTGGTTCCCCATGTTCAAATATCATCAACGTGAGTTGGTTCCCCATGTTCAAATATCATCAACGTGAGTTGGTTCCCCATGTTCAAATATCATCAACGTGAGTTGGTTCCCCATGTTCAAATATCATCAACGTGAGTTGGTTCCCCTTGTTCAAATATCATCAACGTGAGTTGGTTCCCCATGTTCAAATATCCAAGGCTGTGATTTTGTAGCAGGATCTGTGGGACATGGATGTTAATCGATCATGTAGCAGAATAGTTGTTATTGCCTATAACGCCACCTATAATCGATCATGACCCGTGACTCCATCTACGCTGTGTGGGACATGGATGTTAATCGATCATAAGTTACAGTGGCAGTGGAAGTACAGGACAGCTTTATTGCACTTAATTATGGATTTTACTACTATGCTCAGTGAAAAGGGGAAAAAACTCTAAGGGTGCTATTCATAAACATTTCGCTAGCCCGGACTACGAGCGTGCTAAACAGGATTCATATCATATCATGTCGCCGACACTGGTTTATGAATACGAAAAACGTTAGTTCGCTGATCATCCACCGAAAGCCCGCGCTAAGAATGTCTATGAATACGGCCCTTAGTGATCAGTGATTTCAAGTTCGGTTTTCAGAAAACATTATCTGGTGGTGTGGAAAGATATACTCGTACTTGTGTTAAGCTTAGGAGTAAAAGTAAATGTAAGCCTAAGATAATGCAAAAAAAGGAAACTTTTGTGAAAGATTGGATGGAAAAGCTTTCTGATGGCAGTGTAAGTAGATATCCATTCCTGCGACACGTTTGTTTCAAATTTTTACCAGTACAGAAATAAAGTTGTGAAGTTATTCGACGCAGCGTGTCCGCCAAGCACAAAACATTTTTAACCTACCTACTACTGTAGATAATAGTTGACAGTCCTAAGTCTGTATAAAATGGGAAGGGAAATGTTTTCTCTCTTGATCTAGCGCGGGAACCAATTGCAGTACACAGGAGAAATCAACCTGGAACCAACTCGAGTATATTTTTTGGGACGAACTGGGAACTAATTCACAGATTTGGGAACTAATTCAAGTACAGCCCTTCGAAACTTCACGTAAGTGTAACATTGAATTTCTCTTAGAACATCAATGACGTGAAAAATGTTCGGATGAGGTGAATAGAATTCTACATTCAACTTCCTGTGAAACGCTTCACAACAATTTGTAGTGCGTTCCGTGTTTGAACTAAATCCTGCCCACATTACAGGTGGAAATTCGCAATTTTCTTCCATGAAGGTATCCAGTAAGTAATCAAAAAATTCATTCGTCTCTTCATTCACGATTTTACGAGCCATAAGATCAAAAGTGAAAGTCTGCTATTTCTTCAATCGGTGGAAGTGCGGGTAAAGGAAATATACATTTTAAAAGTATCCCATCTCAGATTTCTTATTTGAAACTCATTTGACAAGCCCATAGCATTTATTTTCCTCCACCAACATTGCGCCAAGTGGAACCTGCAGCCTTTTAGTATAGTTTCAGGCCTAACTGAGAGAACTGCTGAGTGAATGCTTTTCTCAAAATGAACTAAAACAACATCAGGTTTTGCATGATATTTTAATACTTGGAGAGCCATTTTGTATATTTCGACAGTTTTACCTGGCAGGAAGAAAAAAACCAGGGGAACGTAATGATTATTCCTTGATCCATGGACTATGAAAATCTGATTAAAAAAGCGACTGACAGGATTTGAATGTCCCATCTAAAAATACGGTTTACATTTTCGAGAGAACATCCACACTGCTTACACATGTTAATGCGACAATTTTTTTTTCTGGATCATTCATCCAAAAGAAATCAACTCGGACGTAAGGTAAACATAGGTAGAAATCAAATCGGGAATCCACTCGGACGTCATTCATTACGATTTTGGAATCAATCCGGACGCAGCCCTCTGTCGATCAAAACTGAACAAGTTCAACAGATATTTTACAGTAGCTGGAGGGCATTTTGTGTAAAGTAGATTCTGATTTACAATATTAATCTGTATGTGGTCCCTCGATATCCTCACAAAACATTACATACATAGTGCTAATGTGAGGGTCGATTTCAGTTTTTTCACTTCCTCAATAATTAGCATTGATGTACTTATCTAGTTTTGGACGCAAACTCCACGTTTATCCTGTGTACTTCTAAACCGCGTCCTTACGAGGAAGATTCTGTACCGAAATCGAGTGCAAAAATAATAACGATAATATATATGATTCAAGTAACATTCATTCTACAAAACTCATTTCTTACACACTGTTTGCAACAATTAATATTTAGTATGAAACTCTTTGTTCTTTATCACCAATTTTATGCGGTTTGGCATGCTGTTTATGAGATTTTCACATTGTTTCTTGATGTTTTCATCCCCGTTCCATATTTGTGTAAGTGCTTCTATAAGGTCCACCTTGGTGGTAATCGTCGTCTCTTTTAGTTTTCTCTTTACGATAGACCAAAGATTTTCAATTGGATTTGCGTCTGGGCTGTTACCTGGCCAGGGAAGGACGTCTACATTATTTTCAGCCAGAAAATTAGTTACTTATCTAGT
Source organism: Periplaneta americana (assembly GCF_040183065.1). NCBI lineage: Eukaryota > Metazoa > Arthropoda > Insecta > Blattodea > Blattidae > Periplaneta > Periplaneta americana. The sequence goes on along the minus strand of NC_091121.1, from coordinate 135,214,420 downwards.
TTTGTGATAGGATGCTCCATCCTGCATGAAGATACATTCACCATAAGGAAACCAGTCTCTTATTTGTGGAAAAATTCGGGTTTCTAGGACTTCTTTGTATTGCCGCATAGAGTCCTACAGAATTATTTTGTGGCCAGTAATTCATGATAATTGTGAAAATGTAAAAAATGTGTTGCTGAGTCTAATAAATTGCACAAGTCTGTATTGATCGCGTTAATCTAAAATGTATTTGCAGCTCTGTATTTGTACGAGTATTACATGTTAAAACAAAATCAATGGTTCAGTGAACTTGTAAATATATTTATATACTTAAGTACTCTTTGCCCATTGTGGCGGCTCATAAATGGAGGGATGATTTATAAATTTCTAAGTTCATAATTTATGAAGTCCGAAGTGGTTGGATAATCTCTCGCGCCTTAATGTGAAAGAACAACAAACTGAATATTGAAGGCAAAGAACTAAGTTAGTTTATTAAAAAGATGTTACGGAGACAAGTGACAAAACTCTGTCCAAGTCAAACAAGTAGTCACATGCTAAAAGCTTGGGAAGGGCCATCCCTGCGATAACTTTAAAATTGCTTTTCTTACTAGACAACGTAACGTACATTCTGAAACTGAACTTCCCATAAACATTGTGATGAAACAATTATTCATTTATTGTGATATTCACTAGTGACCTCCAAAAACAATCCTTGAGAATTACTTTAATTGTTATTCTGCAGTTATGACTATACGTGTGATAATACAGTGCTAGTCCCTAAATAAGAAAACAACTAAATGATTTCTTAGTAACATGTTTATCATCTAGGGTGCATTACATCACAAACCGTTGCTTGTAAAAGTCTAATGATTTTGAGCATGAAACGGATCAGAAATTGTCGTATTATATCATTCAAAGAATTCTGATCTTGATCGATATCACAATTACTTTTTTTATTTTTAAATTAATTTCGACGTAGTTAAAACGTTTCTCTCAATTACCGGAAACTGATGTATAAAATAATGCTAAAAATGTAGGCCTATGTGTTAAATCAAACACGAGGTCAGTTATACATATTCTACTTTTTAATGTGATAATGCGTACAATTACTTTGAAGTATATTCGTTGAACATAGCCATGACGTCTGTTTGTTGGGGGTGTTCTTATTGTTTATTATTATTATTATTATTATTATTATTATTATTATCATCATCATCCTTCATGCATCAGGAAATTGATTCCTGTAGCAGCTACTGAAATTGGAAATATAAACCTCGGGGAAGAAGAGATATTGGAAGACCAGCGAAAAGATGGATGGACCAATTTCAATGATTATTATTATTATTATTATTATTATTATTATTATTATTATCATCGTCACGAAGTATATGATTATGTCTCGTGACCAGAATATTCTACGAAATGGCAATATAAAAATTCGAGCTTTATCCTTCGAAGAGGTGGAAAAATTCAAATATCTTGGACCAGCAGTAAGAAATATAAATTACACTCGGGAGGAAATTAAACGCAGTATAAATATGGGAAATGCCTGTTATTATTCGGTTGAGAAGCTTTTGTATCTAGTCTGCTTTCAAAAAATTCTGAAAGTTAAAATTTATAAAACAGTTATATTACTAGTTGTTCAATACGGTTGTGAAGCTTGAACTCTCACTTTGAGAGAGGAACAGAGATTAAGGGTGTATGAGAATAAGGTTCTTAGGAAAATATTTGGGGCTAAAAGGGATGAAGTTACAGGAGAATGAAGAAAGTTACAGAATGCAGAACTGCACGCATGTTATTCTTCACCTGACATAATTAGGAACATTATATCCAGACGTTTGAGATGGGCAGGGCATGTAGCACATATGAGCGAATCCAGAATTGCATATAGTGTTAGTTGGGAGGCCGGAGGGAGAAAGACCTTAGGGGAGGCCGAGACGTAGATGGGAGGATAATATAAAAATGGATTTGAGGGAGGTGGGATATTATGATAGAGACTGGATTAATCTTGCACAGGATAGGGACTGATGGCGGGCTTATGTGAGGGCGGCAACGAGCCTGCGGGTTGCTTAAAAGCCATTTGTAAGTAAGTATCATCATCATCATCATCGAGATGCTATAAGCACGAGCAAAGGATGCATAGAGACAGAGTTCCGAAAAAGTGTATTCGAGTGGCTGCCACAAGGAAGAAGGAAGAGAGGAAGATCAGTAACTATTTGGCGAAATGTGATAACAGCAATGTTAACAACAAGAAATTTTCAAAATGATCTGTGGAGTGATAGAAAAAAAATGGTGAAGAGCAATCGGATGATGTCATAGACATTGATATCCTGATATATTATTATTATTATTATTATTATTATTATTATTATTATTATTATTATATTTTTATTGCAAGCAAGAATTACATACATTAACAAAGATTTTACAATACTATTGTAACACTCGTATGTGAATATTCTTCAAAATTCAAAATTGTTTACCAGTCGCATATTCAATTACATATTACAAATTGTTGTATAAATAAAATTGTAACTGGGTCACACTCGAAAATCTATATGCTTTAGGTCGGGTGTGACCAATAATGAAAACTGGATAGAAGAAAAAAATAATAATACTCACAACTGTGATTAAACTGTTAACTGTAATTACACATAAATTGTCAAAAGAAGACAAACAAACGTTATTTGTACATAAACATATTAAGTTAAGAATACGACGTTGTTGGCTTCTGCCCCTATAGTGAGGCCCTTCGCAATATCCGTCACCACGCTGTCCGTTCGATGCTGGCCGAGGCACTGAAGGAAGTAGGGTTTACAGTCCATCAAGAGGTGCAGGGACTAGCCACACAAGGAAGTGTTCGGCGAATTGATATCATTGTCATTAAGAACAACTCGGCATACATTCTCGATCCCACCATCAGATTTGAGACACATGCAGATCAACCGCATGAGGTGGACAGTGAAAAGAAACGGATCTATGAACCAACAATCCCGTTCTATAAAGATAAATATAGCTTGTCCCACATTGATGTAATAGGTCTGATGGTGGGTGCACGAGGTACCATACCCTCCTTCTTTGCCAACAAATGTAAAAGTCTGGGCCTAACACACAGCATTGTGAAGGAAATAGCCATTAGTGCCCTCAAAGGATCGATTCAGATATTGAGAAATCATTTGTACGGGAGTGATAATGGAAATTTCAAGTTATCTTAACCGATGGCTGTTGTGGTTTAGATATCAATGCCAATCAATCCGTATTATTATTTTTCTCGCGGCATTCAAATCATTCTACCCTATCTGATGATATCCCCCCCTTTCTTAACTGCAAATGAGCACAAACGCTACTTAGGTATAAATTTTTCTGACATTTTGCATATCTGATTCCCTAACCGTTTCTAATGTCTATCATTTTACCTTTTAGGTGTGTATCCAAATTATATGTAATACGCTTTGTCAAATCTGGCAACCTTTTCATAAGGGAAGCTAAATTTATTATTATTATTATTATTATGATCATTAGTCAAGTAATCGGATCGTACTTTGATTTTTATTGTAATTGTAATTGTAACTTTAATATTGTAATTTTATTTGTAATTGTAACTGTAAATCTAATACTAATTGTAATTTTATTCTTCATATTATAGTTGGAATCTCCTGGTAGAGGGGCAGAGAAGGCCTGACGGCCTTATCTCTACCAGGTTAAATAAATAAAAACAATAAAATATAATTTTAAAAGCAGTTCAAGCATTTGTTCTTTGAATAATATATTGTATAGTAAGTTTAGTTTAGGATTCCTCTTTATAAAATCACTATATAATCTTCGGACTGTAATTAGAACTGTGTCTTAGATCTGCTTCTGTCTTACATTTTGGTTCAATGAGGGAGTGCGCAATATTGTATCTTCTTGTGTTGTGGCCATGATCGGTGATCTAAATTTAGTTTGATATTTATGGTAGTAATTCAAAATAGAATACATATAAATTTGCTTGATATTCAAAACATTTAATTTTTTATACTCATATATACGATGACGTATACATATTTTAACAATTCTTTTGTGTAAAAATTGGGAAAGGGAATTTTCGTCACCGGAATTCTCGTCACTGTACCACCTACTAGTCACTGCAATTTTGTCACCAGGTGTTTTAGTCACTTCGACATTTTGGTCAACCGATATTTTGGTCATCAGGACACATTTTATTAAAAATAATAATTTATTTTGACAAGTACAAATCCATAGGTACACTGCATAAAATGATATGTGATTAATATTTCAAAATTCCAACACAGCATAAAATGTTACTTAATTTATGTTTAAAAATTGCCAATAAAATTGTGCCCGAAGGCTCCTAGATATTTAAGAAAATAATAATATTCTTTATAATTAGGGTATCGTACTGCGATCCCACTAATCCTTGTCTAAATCTTCCACTTCCTCTTGTTACGAGGTGAGGAGTGACCTTCGCAGTAATCCTAAAGCCCCTAATACTTCGAGCGAATCGAAATTCTCCTTCGTGATGCTCTATCAATACAATAAATTTGATAATAACTAAAATAAATAAGCACGTCGCCTTAAACCTAATTTTTTTTGCCAAATACTTAATATGCGTAACTACGGAAACAACCTTAAAATGACATTTAAATCTCATTATACTTATAGACGTAACCACAGAAACAACCTTACAATGATATTTAAATCTCATTATACTTATAAACGTAACCACAGAAACAACCTTACAATGACATTTAAATCTCATTATACTTATAGACGTAACCACAGAAACAACCTTACAATGACATTTATATCCCATTATACTCATAGGCGTAATCACAGAAACAACCTTACACTGACATTTAAATCTCATTATGCTTATAGACGTAACCACAGAAACAACCTTACAATAACATTTAAATCTCATTATACTTACATTATGCGTAACCATGGAAATAACCTTACAATGACATTTAAATCTTATTATATTTACAGGCGTAACCACGGAAACTATCTTACAATGACATTTAAATCTCATTATACTTATAGGCGTAACCACAGAAACAACCTTACAATTACATTTAAATCTCATTATACTTATAGGCGTAACCACAGAAACAACATTACAATGGCATTTAAATCTCATTATACTTATAGATGTAACCACAGAAACAACCTTACAATGACATTTAAATCTCATTATACTTATAGGCGTAACCACAGAAACAACCTTACAATGATATTTAAATCTCATTATACTTATAGGCGTAACCACAGAAACAACCTTACACTGACATTTAAATCTCATTATGCTTATAGACGTAACCACAGAAACAACGTTAGAATGGCATTTAAATCTCATTATACTTACATTATGCGTAACCATGGAAATAACCTTACAATGACATTCAAATCTCATTATACTTACAGGCGTAACCACGGAAACTATCTTACAATGACATTTAAATCTCATTATACTTATAGGCGTAACCACCTTACAATTACATTTAAATCTCATTATACTTATAGGCGTAACCACAGAAACAACCTTACAATGGCATTTAAATCTCATTATACTTATAAACGTAACCACAGAAACAACCTTACAATGACATTTAAATCTCATTATACTTATAGACGTAACCACAGAAACAACCTTACAATGACATTTAAATCTCATTATACTTATGGGCGTAACCACAGAAACAACCTTACACTGACATTTAAATCTCATTATGCTTATAGACGTAAACACAGAAACAACCTTACACTGACATTTAAAGCTCATTATGCTTATAGACGTAAACACAGAAACAACCTTACAATAACATTTAAATCTCATTATACTTACATTATGCGTAACCATGGAAATAACCTTACAATGGCATTTAAATCTCATTATACTTACAGGCGTAACCACGGAAACTATCTTACAAGGACATTTAAATCCCATTATACTTATAGGCGTAACCACAGAAACAACCTAACAATGACATTTAAATCTCATTATACTTACAGGCGTAACCACGGAAACAACCTTACAATGGCATTTAAATCTCATTATACTTACAGACGTAACCACGGAAACAACCTTACAATGACTTATAAATCACATTATACTTACAGTGTAACCATGGAAACAATCTTACAATGACATTTAAATTTCATTATACTCATAGGCGTAAACAATGACATTTAAATCTCATTAAATTTTTCGAATAAAACATTAATAAACTATTAAATGTAGTCGGTGACGAGAAGACCATTTCAAAAATTTTATGTAACATCGCGGTTCTCAGAGCAGCTCGTAGTTCATAGATTTTTGTCCGGTGTGTGAAATCGGGACTTCGTGGAGGCCATAGTAAGAGTTACTGTGATATATTGGAGATCCACGACCAATCCGCCTTCCTGGAATGTTGTCGTTATAAGAGTAGCGAACAGTTAGCAAGAAATGGGGCGGCGAATAGCAGTGCTCAAGCCATACTGGATCCATAACTATATTTTCAGTTAGTTGGGGTGGATCCCATTAATAAAGTCCGTAACATTTTCAGATAGGTCATTACGTTAACATTCCCTTCAAAAGCATACTGTAACTGTACTGCACTATGAAAGTAACATTAGGAATTAGTACAAAGTATTCTCACGAATTGTATGCGGATTTAGGCAATATTAATTACATGAATTTACTTAAACCGTATAATTTAAACGTTAAATGAAATTTCGTTTTTTTTTTATTTTTTGTGCAATCCATAAGACCAAAGTTTATGTAGATGTTTGGGTATATAGATAGTTTTATTACGGATGTCTTCTCAATAACATTCGAGCAAGTAACCTATGAATAATTAATAATAATAAGTGACAAAGAAATAATACAAATATACAAAAATTCTTTCTCTCCTTTGAAAGAAACTAATCTCGTTATGAAAGGAGGATCCAAATTGTAATGTAATTCGAAATACGGATAATATATAATCAAATGAGTTTCGTGACACCTATTTTTTTTTTTTTTTGTACAAAATGAGATTAATTGAAAGGAGACTAGGTGAATTCCTTCCTTTACCTTGAGAGGTTCTGTAGTAGGCTATTTTAGTTAGTGTAACTTCCAAGCTGCGGTTTGTTTATGGCGATCATCGCCGGGCTCACATTTTTTAAGTAGGTTATTTTACGACGCTGTATCAACATCATAGGTTATTTAGCGTCTGAATGAGATGAAGGTGATAATGCAGATAAAATGAGTCCGGGGTCCAGCACCGCTGGGCTCACATCGCTGGCCTGGAGTTGCTATCAGTTAAAATGAATGAGCACGGTTTCTTTACAGCAGTGATCGCCAACGTAGATCGTTGGACGCGACGCAGATCGCTGGAGGTTCCTTCTGAAGCAAATTCAGGACGCACATCGCCACATACATGTTCAATAATGATATTTAGAGAAGGTCATGTAGAAATATTGAATCGAGCTATGGCAGCAAAACAAATTAGCGATGCACGCTGATAAAGAAACCACTTCCTGACAATCATAACCAGCGTTCATAATAGCCGGCGATATGCGTCCGGCGATGATGGCCGTAAACAAACCGTAGCTTTAGTATTTCATTGCACAAGTCGATAGCCATTTTCTTTAAGATTATTTTCGTTATTATTACTAATATTGATAGCCTATAACTTGTAGAGATTCTCGTGTCTCTTCGATTAGTTTTCAGGTGAATCTTTCAATGATTCTGTATAATTTAATGACAAACAGAGAGAAACGTGTATTCCTGGTTTCCATACTGCATAACTTATCTTTCGGTATCAGCCACTGCAAAATGAAGTCTGGTAAGACGGAAGCCTTCCAAATTGCAGCATCACGATCCCCATATGTATGCTAGTCGCAGCGAGTCGTCGACTAGAGACCAGTTATTCAAATTTTCTGTCGCTGACTTCACTTACAAACTGGCCTGCGTTCCCGAAAGAGCGACCTTCTTATTCTAAATAGACGATCAATGGTGCAAAGTGCTGCGACTGAGATACCCACATATCTTAAGGAAGGGAATGGAGAGAATAAAGAAGGCCTGCTTAGGCGTAAATCTCCTTACACAACACATACTGAACAGGGTGGAAGGAATATTTCGACACCATCGGCGGTAATGTGTTTCTCTGCTGATCCGGTGCTTCGTTCGGACGTGGTTTGATACCGGCTTGGGCTGAATAACTGGTTCGGTTTTCTTCAAGGCGAATGTCAGGCAATAACATGACAAATCATCGGCTTCATCTCGTCAAATACAAATTTCGCTATCAACAATACCATCAACGCTCAATAACCTATTATCTGTGCTTTTGAACTGGCGGATCAAGGTGACGTAAATAATAATAATAATAATAATAATAATAATAATAATAATAATAATAATAATAATAATAATAATAATAAATTATAGTAATAATAACAGTAATAATAATAACACTTACTTATGGCTTTTCACGAACCCGCAAGTTCATTGCCGTCCTTACATAAGCTCGACATCGGTCCCTATCCTGAGGAAGATTAATCCAATCTCTATCATCATATTTCACCTCCCTCAAATCCATTTTAATATTATCCTCCCATCTACGTCTCTGCCTCCCCAAAGGTCTTATTCCCTCCGGCCTCCCAATAACACTCTATATACATTTCTGGATTCGCCCACACGTGCTACATGCCCTCTCCATCTCAAACGTCTGGATTTAATGTTCCTAATTATGTCAGGTGAAGAATACAATGCGTGCAGTTCTGCGTTGTATAACTATCTCCATTCTCCTGTAACTTCATCCCTCTTAGCCCCAAATATTTTCCTAAGAACCTTATTCTCAAATACCCTTAATCTCTGTTCCTCTCTCAATGTGAGAGTCCAAGTATCACAACCATACAGAACAACCGGTAATATAACTGTTTTATAAATTCTAACTTTCAGATTTTTTGACAGCAGACTAGATGACGAAAGCTTTTCAACCGAATAATAACAGGCATTTCCCATATTTATTCTGCGTTTAATTTTTCCTCCCGAGTGTCATTTATATTTGTTACTCTTCCTCCAAGATGATGATAATGATAATGATAATTATAATGATAATAATAATGATAATAATAATATTTTATTTATTTATTTATTTATTTATTTATTTAAGACCGGTAGCCCTGCACTTCCGCCCAGCCAGACTCTAATTCGACGAGAATTGTTAAAAAATATTTCCTTAGTATATTCTTAAATTGGTTTTATGTCTAACAGTCTCTGACATTACTCGGTAGGGAATTCCGAAGTCGAGGACCAGCCACAGTGAAAGAAGATGAATATGAAGACGTTCGGTGGAAGGGAATGGATAATATTGAGGAGTGTTGTGCGTACAAAAGTTCAAACCACGCACTGGCCACTGAACTGAAAACTGTGAACTGAAGCACTGGTAATTCCGGCCGTCCCACCTTGCCTTTTGTTCAGGAGAATGGTCTACAATTGGAGTAAGCATACGTGGCTTTTTTATTTTAGTAGGTTATTTTAGGACGCTTTATCAATATCCTAGGTTATTTAGCTCTGAATGAGATGGACGTGATAATGCAGGTGAAATGAGTCTGGGGTCCAGCACCGAAAGTTACCCAGCATTTGCTCATATTGCGTTCAGGGAAAACCACGGAAAAAACATCAACCACTGTTAAGACTGGTACACAATAAACCGGGAACGGAAACGACAACGAGAACGATAACGGAAATATTGTTAAAATAAATGTATTTAAATGTGAGCAGTCACAATTAAGGAGAAGCTTGCCGGAGCCCGGCAACGGCAACGTGAAATTTAATTGTGAATGCTCACATTTAAATACATTTATTTTAACAATATTTCCGTTATCGTTTCCGTTGCCTGTTTATTGTGGTCCAGCCTTCACGACAGTTTGTAATACCGGCAAGTTGTATATCGTTATCTTAATTCCAAAACCTTGTAACTCGCTCGAATGTCCATTTTCACTTTTTGCGAGTTTTTAAAGGTATATCCACAGATTCATCTATTGATAAAGCAGTGAAGCTTAATTTAGAATATTAGAGTTAATATTGGGCAATTACGAAATCACTTAACTTCTCTCTCTGTGAAGATGCTTTCAGAAACTCGCAAAATGTGAAAATCGACATCCAAGCGAGTTACGAGGTTTTGGAAATAAAGGTAACGATATGCCGCGTACTGTACTATACAATATGAATGTTACGGATTATTACTGAGCTTTTATTCTATAATATCTTTGTTCTTATTTTAATTTATATTCAAATAAGCATCTCCTTACTTTGTGTACTTTCTAAGTATGCTGATATTTTTACGTGTAGTTCAGATATTTAAAATTAAGCAAACATGCCTATAGTATACTGTAAATAATTTCGTTGTTTAGACTATTGAAATTATGACATTTATTTAAATTCTTTTACACCATAAAAACAACTCGCTAATCCTTTATCCATCCTCATGTTCCGCTCTGGCTGAGAAAAGGTTCTGAATACAAGAAATATGCACGCATCTTCAACCTTGTGCAGTGAATTCACGTAGTGTATGAATCTGTCCATTACTGCTTAAGGACACAATTTCAACAGCACTAGCACACGACTCTTACAGACACTTAGTGACTGTAGGAAGGAAATAACTGCGCTAGTCATTATTCGAAATAAATTGAAACTGTTATGATTTTGCACGAGATTGACAGAAATTGGAGAGATCTATGTTCTTAGCGTTCCTGATAATAATAATAATAATAATATTTATTATTATTATTATTATTATTATTATTATTATTATTATTAGTTGTTGTTTTCTTTTCGTTTAATTGACTAGGTTTTATCAACAGCAATCTCACTAAAGGTTTTGATTTATCTAGAGAAAATCACAACTCGAGTGGGATTTATTTTACTATTACACGATTAGAAGATAGTATACAAAGATTAGAAGAAATAAAGTACTCTAATACAATAAAATATTAATTGACTTACTAAAATTCTGTTTCACTAATGATAGCTTCAACAAAACGTTTGAACGGAGCCGCCATTTTCAAACAAATGACGATCGCAGAACATGTTTTGTAGTACCGTAAAGAATTTGCAGTTTGAAATGTTGGAAAACAAAGAAACAAATGATAGTGAGGTGATAAAACCTGAAGAAAATCAGTCTATATAAAGATTAGAAGAAATAAAGTATTCTAAGACTTACTAAAATACTATTTAATAATGTTAGCTTCACCAAAACGTTTAAATAGAGCCGCCATTTTTAGTTGAATATGTGGGAAACAAATCACGATCGTAAAGCATGTTTCATAGTACCGTAAAGAATTTGTAGTTTGAAATGTTGGCAAACAAAGAAACAAATGCTACGGAAGTGATAAAAACAAACAAATGCTAAGGAAGTGATAAAATTATAGTGATAAACAGCCAGAATTTGTTGAAACACGTCTTTTCGTACCGTTGTATTAGTTAAAAGTAGTATGACGTAATACAAGTGTAAAGGCTCATTCACAATGAAAATTAAACATAACGTAAAAGTTAACTTAAGAATATAAACGTTGCGGTAAAATCAAGATCATTCACGATGGGCACATAAACATAACAGCAAACATACTTGGTAACCATTGAAACATAACAACGACGCCATTTCCTCATATTCTGTCGTATCCTTCAGCGCTCCACGATTGTGTTCTGTTTGTGAATCACGTAAGCATAAGCATGAAAGTTTGGAGTTTGCAAACTTTCATGTTAACGTCTTACGGTAATGTTTATGTGAATGCTTATGTGAATCATTGTGAATGATCCCATTTGGTAGCCTGGGCGCAAACTTCTGTGTTTATGTTACGGTTATGTTTAATTTTCATTGTGAATGGGCCTTAATAGTCGATGCAAATTTTTCTGACAGGAGTATTAAACAGTTTTCTTGTAGTTAATTCTTACAAGTGAGAACGATTAATTTCAAGGGTAATAAAGCCCTCACAATTACAACTTTCTGAAGAGAAATACATTTTGGAGGCCCATGAAAGGTATCTGTGACATCTAAGCTAAAAAAAAATACTATTAATAAGATGTAAAGGTCATTTTTCAATACTTCGATATTAATGCTGATCGTCACCTATGTTTGTAGATTTATCCCATTGGGCAATATGTTCCGTCATGCGCATTTATTATCTTAAAAAATGTACAAGTTCGAATTAGTGGAGTCGAGAAAGATATTTTTCGATCTTATAGGCTAGAATATGTATAATTATACAATTAAACAACCGTGCAAAACAAAACAACCCGGGAATATACAAATAAAATTATTGTGCTTCACCTCTTACAGAATCTAATTAATTGCCGTAACTGTCACTCTATTCTAACTCGCTAATCTTCCACCCAGGCGGCCCAGGCTCGATCCTCAGCCTGGGAAACTTTGCAGACGGTTTTATCGCACTATCCCGTTTGTGTCTGCCTGTTTCATTCCAACAACTGTCTCCATTTTCTCTTCACTTCATCTAAACTTCATAGTTCACTATAATGGACGTAGCAGTAGAGGTTCACCCTCCATTTGAGACTAATAAAAAGAGCATATCTTAATTGAACCCTTTTTTCATACATGACTGTTAACGTGTTATAAATGGAATAAAACAAATGAAAATGAAAGAGAACAATACACATGTTACATGCTAGTTGGAATGGTCAATTAAGTAAATACTGAGGATGATATATGGTACGAAAATACGGGATTTTATTTCCTTATTTACTTACTTACAAATGGTTTTCAGACAATCCAGAGGTTCACTACCGCCCTCGCACTACCTCGGCCCTAACCCGAGCAAGACTAACCCAGTCCCTGGCATCATATCTCACCTCTCTCAAATCCATTTTAATATTATCCTCCCATCTACGTCTCGGCCTCTCGAAAGCTTTTATTCTCTCCGGTCTTCCAACTAACATTCAATATGCACTTCTGGAATCGCCCATACGTGCTACATGCCCTGCCCATCTCAAACGCCTGGATTTAATGTTCCTAATTATGTCAGGTGAAAAATATAATGCGTGCAGTCTTGCATTATGTAACTTTCCCCATTCTGCTGTAACTTCATCCCTCTTAGACCCAAATATTTTTCTAAGCTCCTGAATCTCAAACACCCTTAACCTCTGTTCCTCTCTCAAAGTGAGAGTCCAAGTTTCACAACCATACACAACCGGTAATATAACTATTTTATAAATTCTTTCACCTTTTTTTAAAGCAGAGTGGATGAGAAGCTTCTCAATCGTATAATAAGAGGCATATCCCATATTATTATGCAATTAATTTTCTATCGAGTGTCTCATATATTTTACTGTTGCTCCAAAGGATTTTAATTTTTCCATCTCTTCAAAGGATAAATTTATAATTTTTATATTTCCATTTCGTACTATGTTCTGGTCACGAGACATCTCATATTACTTTGCTTTTTCAGGATTTCCTTCCAAATCTAAATCTTTCCTTGCTTCCAGTAAAATTTCCATGTTTTCCCTAATAGTTCGTGGATTTTTTCTTAACGTATTCACGTTATCCACATAAACAAGCAGCTGATGTAACCCGTTTAATTCCAAACCCTCTCTGTTTCCCTGGACTTTCCTAATGGCATATTCTAGAGCAAAGTTAAAAAGTAAAGGTGATAGTGCATCTCCTTGCTTTAGCCCACAGTGAATTGGAAAAGCATCAGACAGAAACTGGCTTATACGGATTCTGCTGTACGTTTCACTGACAGAGAAAAGAAGAAAATAAAGGAGGAAATTGAGATAGAATTACTGAAGAAAAGGACACAGAGAATGGAGCAGAAATGAAATGAGAAAAGAAAAGAATCTGAATAAAAGGATACAAAATGAGCAAGAATTAAATAGGCCTACATTATAAAATAAAGGAACAAAAACAGAAAGATAGGGAAAAAGGACTAAAGAAGTGTAAAATTATACAACAAAAATTAGAAGGAGGAAACGAAAAGAAAGAAAAAAGAAGGAAAGAAAGAAAGTAAGAAAGAAAGAAGGAAGGAAAGAAGAGAAAGAAAAACGAAAAGGAAAGAAGGAAAGAAAGAAAGAAGGAAAGGAGGAAAGAAAGAAAGAAGGAAGGATAGGAAAGAAGGAAAGAAAAAAGAAGGAAGGATAGGAAAGAAGGAAAGAAAGAAGGAAAGGAGGAAAGAAAGAAAGAAAGAAGGAAAGAAGGAAAGAAGGAAAGAAAGAAGGAAAGGAAGGAAAGAAAGAAAGAAGGGAAGAAAAGAAAGAAGGAAAGGAAAGAAAGAAATAAGGAAAGGAAAGAAAGAAAAAAGAAATAAGGAAAGAAAAGGAACGAAAGAAAGAAGGGAAGAAAAGAAAGAAAAAGAAAGAAAGAAAAGAAGGAAAGGAAAGAAGGGAACGAAAGAAAGGAAGAAGAAATGGAAGAAGGATAGGAAAGAAAGAAGGAAAGGAAAGAAGTAAAGAAAGAAATAAGAGAAGGAAAGAAAGAAAGAATCAAAGAAAGCAGGAAAGAAAGAAAGACGGAAAGGAAAGAGGGAAAGAAAGAAAAAAAAGGAACGGAAAGAAAGAAAGAAAGAAAGAAGGGAAGGAAAGAAGGAAAGGAAAGAAAGAAAGAAAGAAGGAAGGGAAGGAAAGAAAGAAAGACGGAAAGGAAAGAGGGAAAGAAAGAAAAAAGAAACGGAAAGAAAGAAAGAAAGAAAGGAAGGAAAGAAGGAAAGAAAGAAAAAAAGGAACGGAAAGAAAGAAAGGAAAGAAGGAAAGAAAAGAAAGAAGGAAAGAAAAGAAAGAAGGAATGAAAAGAAAGAAGGAAAGAAATAAAGAAGGAAAGAAGGAAAGAAAGAAAGAAACAAACAAACAAAGAAAGAAACACAGAAAGAAAGGAAAAAAAGAAAGAAAGAAAGGAAAGAAAGAAAGAAAAAGAAAGAAAGAAAGGAAAGAAAGAAAGAAAAAGAAAGAAAGAAAGGAAAGAAAGAAAGAAAGAAAAAGAAAGAAAGAAAGGAAAGAAAGAAAGAAAAAGAAAGAAAGAAAGGAAAGAAAGAATAAAGAAAGAATAGAGAAAGGAAAGAAATAAAGAAGGAAAGGAAAGGAATGAAGGAAAGAAAGAAAGAAAGAAAGAAAGAAAGAAAGAAAGAAAGAAGTAACTAATGATAGACTAAAAATTGAACAATTAATAATGATAACATAACTGCAGAAAATAAAAAAAAATAATAAGCAGAGATAGAGAGGTAACAGAGGAAACAAATTTATGAAGACAAAGAGGGAGAAATAATAAATAATTTAACAGGGAATGAAAAAAAGGACAAAAAAGAACAAAGAAAGAAATAAAAATCATGAAGATAAAAAAGTGAGAAAATCATATATATTAACTGATAATTAGAGCAAAGAAGTCATTTATATTTGATCGAATAACTTTAACTGTCATAACTTCATAAAAGCGGTACATGCGTAAAATTCTTCATTATTGTTAATGGTGATGATGATAAGATGTTCATGAATAATGCAGCTATTTAAAACTTGAAGACATCATACTCTGCACCTTAACTTTTAAATATAGGCCTACTTAATAATTGCTAGCAATCTATAAATAGGCCTAATCTGTATTTTAAAATTATAATTTCTTATAGCCCACTTTAATCGCATCAATTTTCGTCTCCTACGCTTCATTGGGCTATCACTCAATTTACAAACCTTTCTGAATGTCTAAAGTAATATTCAGAGTCATTATCTTACATTAAGCTCTTTACTCCTCCCAAAGTGAAGTGTACACTTTCGCCATTAAGGTAAGAAGTTTTAAGGAGTGTCACAAAGGAATAAAAGAATCTATTCAAATAATCGACTTTCAAAAGCGATACTTGAATTCCGATGAGCTCAACCAAGCCCGAAAAATGTAACTGAATATGGAACAGCAGAAGTTGAAAAATATATGTCTGAAAGGAAACTTGATTGTCTGAAAATTTCTGTATTTGAAGTATTCCAAGTAGACAGAAAAAACAAAGACTGCTAAGTTTGCGGAGTTCGCAGTTGAGATGACTTGAAACATATAGATACAAAACTTATGAGCAAACGATTGGAAGGAAATTGGAAACATAAACATACAGTATAAAGCTATGTTGGTTTAAATTTGAAAGAATCGTTTATGTCGATAGAATACGTAACTTCTCCACAAAGACTTTAAGGAAGATCAGCAGAGTGTTTGCATTATTTTTTGACATAATATCTTACATTATATAGACCTAACTGTCCGTATAATTATGGCGATGACCACCTCTATGATGTAGGTGTCAGCAGGCTGATCTCTTACTCAGAGGGCCCGGGTTCGATTTCCGGTCGGGATGAATTTCCTGGTTGAGGTTTTTCAGGGTTTTCCCTCAACCGTAAGGCAAATTCAAGGAAATTCGGGCCACAACATCCCTCAATATCACCTGCCTCATTCATCACCGAAATCATATTCATAACAAATCAGTAATACATATACAGTCGCCATATAGTTGACAGCAATAGAACCAGTTTCAGCAATAGTATACAGCCTTCGGATTTCACCCAAAAGATTAACTCACGATAAGACTGAAGATGTTAAAGCTAGTATAAATAACAGAGAGGAAAAAAATAATGGCGATGATTACCGATTTTAATATAATAATAATAATAATAATAATAATAATAATAATAATAATAATAATAATAATAATAATAATAATAATAATAATAATATAAACCATTCGAGACGGCCTAGGTAGCGTAGTCGGTATAGGCGCTGGCCTTCTGTGCTCGAAGTTGCGGGTTCGACCCCGCCCAGGTCGGTGGCATTTAAGTGTGTTTAAATGCGACAGGCTCATTTCAGTACATTCACTGACATGTAAAAGAACTCCTGTGGGACAAAGTCCCGGCACACCGGCAACGCCGACATAACCTCTGCAGTTGCGAGTGTCGTTAAATAAACCACAATTTTAAATTTTAGGCCATTCGTTATCTCCTGAAACTTACCTGCGCGTGAGAGGAAGCAGAAAGTGGACTGAAAGGCTTCCCTCCCTCGCTACAATTCCACTCGCAGCTAGCTACATAGCTCACAAACCCCTACTATAAGCTACTGTAAGGTTCTTACGAGATAATAATAATAATAATAATAATAATAATAATAATAATAATAATAATAATACACCGTGTCCATAAAGAGACTCCTTGATATCAAATGGTTATAAAATGAAAACTTAATGGAATATTTTTATAAATATGTTGACAACGTGTACATTAACTGAAAACATTTCTTTTTTTCCTTTCCCGCAGAATTTTCCGAGCAGTGAAAATGCAAGATAGCGGTCACTCGACAGTAAGGCTGCTGGTGCGAGCTGGAATTTCATACAACAAAAAGTGTAGTGGCTATGTAGCGGGCTTTGAAACCGAAATTTCATTTGAATCCGCCTACCAACAAGTCCTTTTTGAAGTGATACGACATCATTTTCAATTAAGGCCTGCAGATTTTGGTAGAATTCAAGTTGCGTTGCATTGTCTTGAGGTACAACTTCTGCAATAATTGGAACTTGTATGGATGGTACGTAAGGGTTTGCTTAAAATAATGCTTATCGTACTTTTTTGGACTTTTAACTCTCTACTAGCTTTGTGTGTTGACTTTTTCGGGCTCCGCACAAGGCTTCTCTGACGCGATCAACAAGTTACTGAGAACCAATGATCGGTCTGAATGTCCCTTTCTCTGATCACAGATGCAACCTTCCTCAACGAAATTGTTGTACCACTTCAAAATGTACTTTTTGGTAGGCGAATCCACATGAAATCTCGGCTGAAAGCCCGCTTCATAGCCACTACATTTTTTGTTGTATGAAATTCAAACACGCACCAGCTGCGTTGCTGTTGTGTGGCTGCCATCTTGGATTTTCACTGCACAGAAGATTCTGCGGGAAAGTAAATAAATGTGTTAAGGTAATGTATATGCGGTCTCCATATTTATAAAAATATTCCACAAGTTTTCATTTTATAATTATTTGATATCAAAGAGCGCTTTTATGGACACGGTGTAATGCTATTACCACCAGACCTATTACTGGTACTGATTTTGTGTCTTATATTCAATATCGCAAATGCATTCACCATTATTGTTTCTTTGACATTGGTATACATGTTTTAAGCATTATTTTAAGCATTTGTGATTATACCAATACAGGAATTTTTTTCAGAACAAATGTCTGTTTAATGTAAATTTCATTTAAACAAAAAACAAGTCGATTCAGATATGGACTTGGAAGATTAAAAGAAATAATTATTACATATAAGATTTCACCCCCTTATCCCACTTCCCCATTTTTTAATTTTAAATGACACACCCTACCTTGTGATATTTTATTTTTAAAAAAGGACAAGTTCTCATCTAATCACGCTAAAACGCAATGGATTCCGTAGATCCGTGTACTAGTAAGGTAGAAAAAACTGTACGATAAAACCACAAATAATTTATTTTCAGTAATATTAAAATACGAAATGATTTACGTAGTAGAATTCAATTTATTCTCTCATCTTGTTTTTATCGTTGCCTGGCAACTGGGATTGTCCTGATCGGAGTTGGAGGGAATGAAAGTAAAAACCTATTGGGTAACGAGAGAGATAGCAGTTTGTTTTTTTAACTTTTTACAAGGAAATATTGCTGTGTTTTATAAAAATAATTATTATCATTTAAGTAAGTAATTCGGCATAACCTTATGAAATTTCACTGGAGGTTTCATCTTTGTTTGCTTGCATGCTTGTTTGTTTGTTTGTTTCTTTCTTTCTTTCTCTTTCTTTACCTTAGTTTAAACTCTCCCTTTTGGGTTCATTTATACGACCCACGCCACAGAGGGCCGGGACCTGTCGGGAGAGGAATTGATCTATTGGATCACATAGGGTAAGGTTGCGCATATCGCACCACTTTAGCATTTATAATTTTTATTGAACAATACAATTTTTATTTTCCGCATTCCTTTACAGAAATACATCCCCAGAACATTTATCTTTCATGTAAAAAAGAATCCTTGAATTTGATTTAATATTTTTGAAGTAGAATGACATTTTCGAAACACTTGTCAATGGTGCCATTTAGGCAACTAGTTTCCTGAATAGCACCTGCGGTTTCTTAAATCGCACCTCTTTAACTGCAGGGAACAGGATGAAGGAAAGCTTTTAATATTGAACATATTGAACAGTATTTAATAGGAATAATGTAATAAATGCAAATTACAAGTTTATTGGAATTAATGAAAGAGAGTAACGCATCTTCAAATGAAATTGAAAAAATAGAGCATAAAATACCCAACATTTAAAATTCCTGAATGCGTTTTTTATTGTTACACATTTGCCATGTGCTTCACCAGGCAGTTCAAACTGTAAACTGCGTCACCTTTTCTCCACGATTATCTCGAAGCCACCTAAGAACTGCTTCATGATTTAGCTGTCTGAAATGGTTTGAAGATAGAAACATCTAAAGGCTGCGCCTCTGAGTATTATGACGAGGAAGCTGAAGCAGGAGCACATCGTTTTCCCGAGATAATACAGCTTCTAAATTTTTGGAATGGGTCGTATAGGTGGACATACAGACGCAGGACTTTTTTTCTATGGCAGGTTTGAGTGGCAAATAAAATGTTTGAGCTATTCGACAAATAGTTCACTGTTGA
Source organism: Periplaneta americana (assembly GCF_040183065.1). Lineage (NCBI taxonomy): Eukaryota > Metazoa > Arthropoda > Insecta > Blattodea > Blattidae > Periplaneta > Periplaneta americana. The sequence continues at coordinate 135,194,821 of NC_091121.1, read as the reverse complement.
TGTAACCTGAATCATAGCAAACAAATAACGATCCTGGAAGAACACCAGCTGATAATGTAGGATGCACTGTTTGAAGTTTAAAAATTTTCATAGGTGGCACAAATTATCTGGTGCGCTTGTTGTATTAACGCCATTTTCACCATTTGATATTGCACCCACCTGATGCATTCCTCGTTCAGTTAAAATTTTTGGGCCCTTTTTTGTATGGCTAGAATTGCTACAGTTGCTCATATCGCACCGGTGTGAATTAGGCATCTACAAAGTAGTGTGAATTAAGAAACTAAGTCAGAAGTTATTATTTCCTTCATTCTAGCTTATAATCACCACATGTTCGAAAATCGTACTAAGTTAAATGTTCTTTAATATTTCTTTTAACCAATAACATCTTAAGAATATGGATTCCTTTGCATACAATTCCGTTATTTACTTACAAAATGTTAGCTAAATTTACATCCATCAGAGACATTATATTAAATACTCTATCACCACGTTCCTAGCACAAAGAAGTGGCAGAAATCAAGTGACATGGTGGAAGTTCTTATGGTAGATTTTAACAATACCACTAGATGCTACACTACTACAGTAACTTGTTTTAAACTAGCAGTGGTGCCATTTAGGAAGCGGTGCGATTTATGCTACTCTACCCTACATACTTTTTGACTACACAAGGATATGGAAGGCCTCTCCGGGTGAGGGGTCAGCTGAATGCCAGGGCCACCTCCGATACAACACAAACATCTAAGACATTACACAGCATTCACTCACACATATGAAAGGATTAAGGGAAGGATCGCCGACCATGACCGGACTTTCAAGAGGTACAATCCCGGTATTTGCCCGGAAATAACTGAGGAAACCATGAAAAATCTCAGTTAGGATTGCCGACCCCTGGGATCGAACCCCGGACCTCCCGAATGCAAGGCCAGCCCTCTATTACGCCGCTAGCCCGCTCGGTGAGGTTTCATCTAATTGTCATAATTAGGTATCAACAAGATGAAACAGCACTCGTGCAATTACTAGGCCTACAGATAGTAATTTAATAAAAGCGACGTGTCTAGTAAAACCGTGTTCCGCTGTTCGAAATCAGAAGTTTTGGACCTCTTTGAGCGTACATAAACGTACAACGAAATGTGTTGACATAAAGGGAAATATGGTATTTTTAAAACAAATTGCCCAACTACATGAATTCTATGCTGCAAAGATTTTGGATTTGTGCACCGCAACTCAGTTCTGAAATTATCTATCTTTTCGAAAATTCGTATTGACTCCAGCATCAGAGAAAGAAAACAAAGGCGTAATGGACACAAATAGTTATGGTTTCCTGAAATTTGCTTACTTACTTACTGGCTTTTAAGGAACCGGAGGTTCATTGCCGCCCGCACATAAGCCGCCACTGGTCCCTATCCTCAGCAAGATTAATCCATTCTATATCATCATATCCCACCTCCCTCAAATCCATTTTAATATTATCTTCCCATCTACGTCTCGGCCTCCCCAAAGGTCTTTTTCCCTCCGGCCTCCCAACTAACACTCTATATGCATTTCTGCATTCTCCCATACGTGCTATATGCCCTGCCCATCTCATACGTCTGGATTTAAAGTTCCTAATTATGTCAAGTGAAGAATACAATGCGTGCAGTTCGGTGTTGTGTAACTTTCTCCATTCTCCTGTAACTTCATCCCTCTTAGCCCCAAATATTTTCCTAAGCACCTTATTCTCAAACACCCCTAACCCATATTCCTCTCTCAATTTGAGTTTTATTAATATAACTCCGTAAGTTATAAATTTAATTACACCATTTTCCAAAATTATAGTCTTTACCATTAAAGAATTACAATATAATGGCGAACACACATTGATTAGACATTGGGTAATATTTGAAATTGCGATTTCTCCGTTTAGTATATAATACGCATAGGCTATGTGTGAAAAATATGAGGCAAATATACGATGATTGCTGAATATTCATCCAAAAATTTCGTTACATAGTCAAATGTATATGGAAAAGTACACAATGTATTTATATGCAGGAACAGTATACAATTTTACATAAATTAATCAACAGCAGGGCCATATCTATTACGTTGTTCACCAATTTTTAGGTATGTACCTTAGGTTCTTTTTTTTTAATAAAAACTTTTCATAATTTACATTAAATGAGAAAGATCTCATCCATCGAAATAGAGTTAGGAAATGATTCCAGGATGGAGGTAGCAATGTTAGTTATGTTTATATATATATATATATATATATATATATATATATATATATATATATATATATATACACACACACACACACACACACACACACACACACACACACACACACACATACATATTGAACAGTTTATTTCAGAAATTTCCTATCTTCAATTCACCATATTTAGAGAAAACCAATAAAAACTAAAACCAGGAAATTTTTAGGTGGCAAAAATTAATGAATTTAAAATAATCACTTTTTAGCACTGCTATAATTATTGTCCTTTTCGGATCTACAAAAAATTATTTTTAAAACCTGCACAAATGGTGATTCTGCAATAAAGTGCTTTTCCAATTAATAATATATATCGATAAGGAAATTAATACATCTATTTTAATGAGAACAAAGGAAAAATAACTTGAAGAGTATCATTTGTTTTTCTGCGTACATCTACAATGCACACAAATTTCAATTTAAAACAGAAAGAAACTTACTTAAAATGAAATGAAATAAAAAAAAATTAATATTTTGTTTTTACAATATTTTAAGCAGAATGCCTATCCACATTCTAATTCTGAATCCACATTATGACAATCAGCTTCTGTAGTCGACAACTTCAGTTACCTATGGCATTATAGAAATGGTCGTATCCTCGGGTGTATTCTAAAAGTTTCTGCAAGTCCTCCAGTTTTTTTTTTCTTATTTATTGGGACTTTTCTGCCAAGTTAAGCCTTTTGCGATAGTCGTGCAGGAACATTTGTATTCTTCCGGATATTAACGGTAGAAAAAACAAGCCACCAATGAACTACTTTGCGACAACTTGACCACTGTAGACAACTGTTTGAACGATGATTTCTTGAATTCAGTTCTCTGGTCTTTCGATATATCTCTTCCAGAAGTTTCATCAGATCTTGTCATTTTCTTGTACGAACGTGGCTAAGATATTATATGGTAGAGTAGGTCCTAATTACTCGATATAATGTTAACAACTACATATTGAAACATTGCCATCATTAATAAGATAGTCCACACCTGTGGAGTAACGGTCAGCGCGTCTGGCTGCGAAACCAGGTAGCCCGGGTTCGAATCTCAGTCGGGGCAAGTTATCTGGTTGAGGTTTTTTTCCGGGGTTTTCCCTCAACCGAATACGAGCAAATGCTGGGTAACTTTCGGTACTGGACCCCGGACTCATTTCACCGGCATTATCACCTTCATATCATTCAGACGCTAAATAACCTAGATGTTGATACAGCGTCGTAAAATAACCCAATAAAAAATTAATAAGAAATGAATAGCTTACGGTAGTAAGCAATGCAAAATATTTCACTCTAATAAATAATTTCATTAAATGGTACAGCACTGAATTCTCTCTATTTCAGTTTAAAATGTGTCAATGGAAAATACCAGTAATTACATGAAGATATCCCTTTCCCAAAATAGTTTTTTTCTTTCTCTATATTTAAATTATTACATTCTGGAGAAGAGTACACCAGAAATTCAGTGCTTCATATTTTCGCAGAGGATCAATATTTACTGGAACTGAGTGGAATCATGAATTTTCGACAGCATGTTGGGAAATTGGTTGATATCGCTATGTAGATACGCGTAATGTGAATGCATTTAATTTCTCTTCGCATTGCAGATAATATGGTCATATGTGACCGTTAATTCATACCAGTGAATGCCCCTCAAACTTCATGAATACATTTGCATAAGTTTTATCCGAAATGTCATACTCAGTGTTAGCAAATCGTTGCAAGCAAGTGGAATTGAGTTATGAAACAAATATTAAACAATCAGGTTGTTACATGGACGTAATTTATTAACTTTATTGTCTATATTATATTCTCAATTGTTATATCTATCCCAAAAATGAAAACTTCATTTGAGGCACAAACAGTAGTGTTCCTAGCTAAATATGTAGTGGATCCATCTCCCTTTGAAAGGGACAGTTGTGAATGTTGTTCTTGATTATGGTTACAAAATTTTAAATAAAGGATAAACAGGCCTATAAGTGATATTTAAAACCGATAATTCAACGACACTTTATCAACCCCGTGATTATTTAGCATCGGTGGCTGGTCATAGCTAGATAATTTTTACCGAGATGAGTCTCTTGATTATTCAAGGGATTTATTTACTTACTTATGGCTTCTAAGGGTCCCGGAGGTTCTTTGTCGCCCTCACATAAGCCCACCATCGGTCTCTATCCCACCTCCCTTAAATACATTTTAATATTATCCTCCCATCTACGTCTCGGCCTCCCCAAAGGTCTTTTCCCCTCCGGTCTGCCAACTAACACGCATTTCTGGATTCGCCCATACGTGCTACATGCCCTGCCCATCTAAACACGTATGGCTTTAATGTTCCTAATCATGTCAGGTGAAGAATACACTGCGTGCAGTTCTGCGTTGTGAAACTTTCTCCATTCTCCTGTAACTTCATATCTCTTAGTCCCAAATATTTTTCTAAGATCCTTATTCTTAAACATCCTTGATTATTCAAGGGACTACTTGATATTAACCATACGGTTGGGGGAAAGTCTCGGAGAACCCAGCCAAAATGAAATTCCAACCGTAGCCCCGGCTTGTTACCCATAAGCTACAACTATTGCTTCTTACTATTACCTTGCAAATAATACGAGCAGTATATTAAGCAGTACTAATTTGCATTTCTTCAAGTAGTGTACGGAACTCACCCACCGGTTCTGTGAAGAATGCAATAACAATATTTAATAAACATAATTATCCCTTCTCAAAGTTAAATTTATTCAGGCACCTCACCACTTCAGACCAATATAGTCTAGTTTTGTTAATTCGGCCACAGAAGACGGTAATATTATGTTAGTCATAAGAAAATTAAATTCATGATTCAGACATCATGTAAGTAGAGAAATTTGATTTGTTATATTGAATTATTTCAACGTTACAAGTTGCTCGTTTGTTAAAATGTGTATATGATAACGTTATGCAATTTGTGTTCTTTTGTTTTGTATGTTTTTGGAAAATATAATTTCAATTAATGCTCCTCCATAAATGTTGTAACTAAAACCTTGTCCATCCCTAGTTTTTATCGTACGGCTCGTCCTCCCCCACACGTTACCTGTACTGTGTTTACGTTCTCACTGTGCCTAAACGAGACGCTCTACTGCAATAGTAATAACAATAATATGTCATTACAAAGAACTGATAGACAAAATTAAGATCTAAGGATTTAATGCGGAGACTAAGCGGAAGGCGGAAAAGTCGGAAGATTGGAGAATGCTGGATTTGCAGTGAAAGTCCTGCCTTTGTGGAGAAAACTATGAATAAATGAACAGAGAATTTGATTCATTTGGAAATTAATACCACAGTTAAAATATTTTAGAGTTTTAAGATCTAAGAATTAGCCCCGAAATCCCGTGAAGGGCAAGGGCCTCCTGCAGGGGGATTTGTCAAGGAGTTCTTGGTTAGCCACTCAGGGAATGATGGTTACTTTTGTTTTAAGATGTTGTCCGAGTTAACATTGAATTTTAGAGTTTTATGTTCAATTATAACTAATTCTCTCTTCACAAACCGCACTTCTATTATCCATGCAAATTTATGTAGGTTAATAATAATAATAATAATAATAATAATAATAATAATAATAATAATAATAATAATAAATTCATTATGATGACACATTCGTCTCCCTTTTATGCTTTATCGCGGCTATCCTGAGTCTAACCTACTTTTCTTAAAACACAATATAACTTCAATTAAGCGAAATGGCTAATTAATAACTCGACTCGCAATCGGGAGGTCGCGTGATCAAATCCTGTAGCTGGCCAATCTGACTGAAGTTTTCATAGTTTCCCCTCAGTCATAAAGGCAAATGCCGGATTGGAAATTTAGACACCATGATTCATGACCGCCTTAATCATCATTATTATAATCATTAAAAATTTGAAATCAGTTAAAGTGAATATAAGCCATACATAACATATTATGAACAGACAGCGGATTTTCAGTCCCTAAACTGAACGTCAGATGTATGGTACTTGCAGGGAGATCATAAAACTCATTGCTACGTTCACTCCGTAAGCCAAGGGGCGTAACGTCTTGTCGCTGTTTAGGACCGAAAATCCGCTGTCTTGATTATGACAAAAAAGACAACAGTTCAAGCCTTCTAATATACTGCTTCGCCGACATAGGAGAAAGCCAATGTTTATCTACGTAGATGTAACACTCGGAGAAGTCCCCTGCAATCGGCGAGCATCATGTTTAGGTAGATCATGAAAGTCAAGGGCAGGTCTTTCACTCCAAACCCAACTTTATCGAATCTTTCTTACTGTATATGGACAGTAAAACATTTATCATACGAGAATTATTAAAAGTGAATCTTATATAGCGTTAATACAATTAATTTCATTTCGTAGAGTATACCCATTAAATAAAATAATAAATAAATTACCGGAAATAATAAAAAGATAATTAGATAAACAGATTAATAGATAAATAATAAATAGGTGAATATATATATATATATATTACTATAATTCTACAGCAATATCCTTAATATTTGCGCCGTTTTCAAGGTGTTGAATAATATTTCTTTTTCAGAAATATTCAGACGTAAACGTGTTTGTGACATGATTCCTTACCGGTATACGGGGTCTGGGATTCTCGTCACAGCAACAGACCACGTTGTACTGTTGTTCTGCATTATTTAGACTCTAACACATTCTACTAAATAGGCCGAGTAGCGTATACACAAAAATGTTACACATGCGATATGACGTAGATCTTAAAGCCTGTATGGCAGCAGCGGCGAAAATGTGACTCGCGAGCACATTGTGGCTCGCAATGATAGCTATGCATTTCTCTTGCTTTCTCCCAACCCACACCCTCTCACTCACTGGAGTCAAACTCCGTTCCATTTGTATTTGTCTCTGACCTGCGAGTGGCGTATCGTCGCAATGTCTCTCTCGAAAGCATGTACCTCTACAAAAACGAAAGTTTCAAGTAGGATGGGAGGACGCATTTTTTTTTTTTTTTTTTTTTTTTTGCTGCCAATATGATGAAAGTATTAAATGTATGATTTGTTCACAAGTATTACGAGGAAAACGGTTGTATAACATAAAACGGCATTATACTACATGTTACTCATGAAACATTATAGGGTTAAGTGTTATTGTTGTTATTATTATTTATTTTCAAAATAGAAATTGTAAAAACCAAATTTAGATCACGACTGACAGACCTTCTTGATCAACTACGACTGGCAGTAAGTAACATAATTCCTGATTTTGAAATTCTGTCTCAGAGACATTCTGAAGACAATTAATAATATTTTTGGTTGTGATAATGTGTCCTATGTTTTCTTACTCATTTCTTTCTTCGTTACACGTAGTCTACTAAACATTAGTTTGGACCTTATACTGTATAAATTATATTTAAGTGCTTCACGTAAGGAAAATGAAAATCCGTTAGTAAGTCAGACAGTTGCTTCACTTCCCCTTCGGGTATACGCCTTTCTCTATATACGTGATATGCAGGTTGCAAAGTGGCCTACTATAGTTTATTAATAATGTCACAATATAACAGAACGTATGAACGGATTTCTCGAATGTGAAGGGCATAAAACTTTCCAAAATTGAAAAATATTCATGTTATTTTAGAAGAAACAAAATTTTGTGTTCTGTTGCTTTATAAAAGTGAAAAGTTATGCGAAAGAAACTTCATTATGAACGTTTCATACAGGAGGTGTTTTTGAAACATTTATATGCGAAATGAAAGCAAATAGGAAGTACGTTTAGAGAACATGGTAGCAACAACAAGATATATAAAAACGGATTAGCAAAATGAAAAGGAAGCAGTGACATTGGCGTGAGAAAAAGTTAAAGACTGCGAAAAGAGATGGAATGAAATGTATATAAAAAGGAATGAAAGGAGAAATAGAAGGAAGAAGTTAGATGGAAGACATTTGATGAGAAATGGCGTACAGAGGAAAACGCTATCTATCATACGAGGGGATGCGCTGCGGAGATAGCTTCCTGACCAGGGAATTCCATTACCCCGTTCAAATATTGCAAAGACGTCGTCGTCTTCCTTCGCAGTCGCCTCCTTTTCATTGGCTGAACACACATGAAAACTTTTGAAGAGATTGCAAAGACTCCAGTTTAATACAGAACGTGATCTTGTAACGAGAAGATGGATTCCGAAATACGAATCAATGTATATAGAAGGGAAGTAGTGTGACATGAGGTTCCTACTATCGTGAAGGAGATTAATAGCTTCTGATCCAGAAAATTGACTTGGATTTTGTAGTATAACTAAGTATTACAGTATTAATACCACTTATTAAATTCCCACGGAAATGCAACTTCTTAAGCTTGTCATACATGTCGACAAGCTCTCAGAAAATTATATATCTAGCCATAAGTCTGCACAGATACGTACACTCTCCCCAAATACTATTAGCATACCCCATTTTGTTGTAGTACTGGGTTCAATTGAAGACAAGTGAAAATACAGTTGATATAGTACTAGTGGCTTGTGCAGCAAATGCTGCAAACTAAGTTCATTAGACGTTCAAATAAACATTTTTCAGATTTATTTTCAATGAGGAATACCAGATATTCTGAAAGTTATTTGCTTTCATAATAATGAAAGATACTCTCTCTCGAGCCAATACTGAAGAGAACCACTCATTTAATATCTACACCACACCGCCATTAAATATATGAAAAAGATCCAACCCCACTTGATTAATAACTACAAAATATTTTATTTTTAATAATATTATTATCTTACGTAAGTTTTATAGCTTTCAGTAACATATACTATATATAATATATAGCCGCCACTCAGTAAAATATAGAAATCAAAATCTAATTTAAGATATTCTCTACATCTACTTATATGTATAACCCCAAAACGTATAACTTTCATATCATCAATATAGCATTAATATGTATAATTAATGAAAAATAGTCACATCATGGCATTAACTACAATAATATTTCATTTCTAATGGTAATAATGTTATCAAACCACCTCAAGTTTTGTAGTTTTTAATATCCAATACACAGCTGTACCCAGAAAATTACACACCACAGTATCGAACCTGTAAATTATTTTTAGTAAGTTAAGTTTTTAATAACCAATTTAATTTTAGCTCTAAATATGTCAGCATTCTTGCAGATCATGGCCTTCGTGTAATATTGTTTACTGTAGTGTGTGTTTTGTTTTATTTTGAAATGCAACACGGCCGACTTGATTCTCCCTTCGCTTCTCCTTTACAATGCAATTATCTAGTTCCCAAAACTGACGACAGATGGATTTTGGAAAATAGGAAAATTATGTTGAAAAATTGAAATTTCACTGAAAACTACTATCTTTCCGAAAAACTGTGAGTTCCAAGCTTCAAAGTTATGGGTCATTCATTAAAATCCGTTCAGTCGTTTTCCCGTAATTTCCATTTCCAGTTCAAATTATATATATACAAGGTGGGCCAGTCAAACGGAAAGATTTGATGGGTGTATACTGTTCATATGGAGAGGGTGACAATGAATACAACCGTCTCTTCTATACCTACTTACTTCACAATTTATGGCTCTTTAGGCGGTGACGTCACTATCTCCGCGTTCCCTAGTAACAAGTTGTTTGTCTCTGCCATGCTTTGTTAAATGGCGCTCATCGTTACTGCAAACTGCAATTAATTGATTTCAATGGAGCGTTGGACCGGAGAACAGCGCAGCTACGCAATTAAAGCGTATTATCTTCTTCTTTGAGAATGAAGCTGGAAATGCAGCGACTGTTAATTCAGTGCGATATATTGAAATGATATAGAATTTTTTATACCACAACTCGCCCATTTTCCTGCGAATGAAAACACACTGTTTAAACAGAACAAGCCACAACGCAAGTATTTCGATGGATGCTGTGAATGATTGTTCCCGGGCCGCGGCATTTCTCGGGAAGAGGATCTCGCTTGGCCGCCTAGGTCACCTGATTTAACTCTATGTGATTTCTTTCTATGGGAAGGTGTTTTGGGGCAATCCACACAGAACAATTCCAGCCCTAAAACAACGTATACAAGAAGATAACTGTCAAGAGGTGTTATGCCAGACTCAAAGAATGTGTTGCGTATCAATAGAGGTCTGCGTAATTTTTAAGAAATAATTTTTTATTGTCGCATACGTAATGGTTATTCACGTACTTGTCATTTATACTAATTAAACTGATAAATTAGTCTTATTTATTCTTTTTCTGTTCCATGAAATCCTTCTGTTTGACTGGTTCACTTTGTACCTATATATGAGCAAAGATAAGTTAGTTAAATGATTTTAATTACAAATTATTCAATGACGTGATAAGTAACCTTTCTAGAAATGAAAATATAGTGTTAGAATCATCAAAAAAATTATTGGCGTAGTTGCGCAATCGTATGTTTCTGTCATTTAAACTGCATTAAACACAAGGTAATGTTTCTGCACCTTCACTAAGGGTTATTTACCATTCAGTCGTAAGTCTGGTGTGGTAACTGTCATGATGGGACCGAAGAAAAGTGAACATTCATCTTCTATTCGAGATAAAGCTGTGTTACTGCACTCACAAGGAAAAAGTTACAGAGAGATAGGTAGAATACTTTCTAGAACCTTCTCTACTGTAAAATCTGTAATACATAAACATAGAGGACAAGGATCCACACGAAACAAGCAGAGATTTAGTCACCCATGAAAACTCAATACCGAGAGAAAAGAACCATCATAGCTACGTTTAGTCCAAAAGAAACCTACAAAAATTGCTGCCTCTTCAGCTGCTGACATGGCAACATCTAATAAGGCGGTAAATGCTCAGAGAGTACGGAATGTCTTGAATGGTACTGATATTCATAGCAGATCTTCCAGAAAAAACCATACTATTTCCTAGGTAAAAGGAAGAAACGCCTTGAGTTTGCCAATGAATATTGTGGAAAACCATTAGAATTCTGGGACACTGTCATATTATCAGACGAGTCGAAGTTCAACTTGTTCGGTTCTGAAAGACGGAAGAAAGTGTGGCGAAAATCTAACACAGGATTACAACAGCAACACTTAGTTCCAACAATAAAACATGGAGGTGGGCATGTTATCGTTTGGAGGTTCATGGCATCCTCGGGAGTTATAAATCTGTCCTTTAATGATGGAGAAATGGATCAGTACACATTCTTTGGTGTGTTGCGAGATATTTTGTCAAGCAGTGCGCAAACCCTCAGCCTGGATGGGATCTTACGTTTCCAGCAAGATAACGACCGCAAACACACCGCTATAAAAACAAGAGAGTGGGGCTACTATATAATGCCTCCAGGAGACTTCTTGCTCCACCATAGAGCCCAGATTTGAATCCCATTGCGTATTTGTGGCATTATTTTGGAAAAGAAAAGACCAAGCGCCGCCCATCTAATAAAGATTAGCTTAACAGAATTCTTGTATGTATGATCTGAAATTTCCTCTAAAACAATGAGAAATTTAGTTCCTTCAATTCGGAGACGTCTGGAAGCTTTATCCGTGCTAATGGCTTGCATAGAGGATACTGAAAATACACTACAGATACTTATTATATGTATTAGTCTAATGTGCCAATTTTTTTTTAACAGAAAATGGATTTTCTTTTGTAAATAATAATATTTTGTGTTATTTTTGTTGTAATTTCACTGAAAGGTTTTCAGTTTTACATTATAATAAGGAATAAACATATTACTCTCTTAAACACGCCCTTCATATTAGATCATATAGGGAAAATATTGTGTGCTAATACTTTTTCGTGCCAGTGCATCTCACGTTTTGATGGTATTTTGGTATATTATTCATCTGTCTTTTTAGAGGTATTTGTTACAAATGGATTTCCCCTAACTATTTGAGTTCGAATTCAGCAATTTTATTTATTTTAGTCTCTGGGCCGTATTCATAGACATTCTTAGCGCGGGCTTCCAGTGGATGATCAGCGAACTAACGTTTTTCGTATTCATAAATTCGAAATGATATTATATTAATCCTGTACAGGTAACCAGTCGATAGCCAGGGCTAGCTTAGCACGCTCGTAGCGCGGGCTAGCAAATGACGTGCATGAAATAATATATTTTAGCTACAAAACTGTGTTACAATATTAAAAAAGCGAATCGAAAATTTACTCAAAAATTTACCATATAACGGCACCTTTGTGTAATTTTTTTCTGGATAGAACATACTATGAATCGAAATAAAATGGAGCTTAGCCAATGTTTGAGTGTGGGAGTAATAAATTGCTATCAACAGATCCTTCCTTGCATCATATTTAAATCCAGACTGTAACTGAAATGGCAGTAAATTGTGGAGATGAAGATCAAAGAATGACGAACTTTGATGAAAATTTTCCCATTTTCCTCAAATTTACAAATTTAATTCAACAACACCCTACATTTAAAATTAAAATTTCATTAACACTAATTTGTATGTAATTTCTTTATAAACTGGTATGTGTGCTGTAATTATTCTGGCACAGGAACTCTGTAATGTTACTGCCATGATCGAAATAAACATGAGGAGCAAAATGTTGGCATGTTGTTAAATGTCCGAACATTTCGTCCATTCCTTGTCCTTTCATCTGTATATTTCACATTTTCCACTCACGCTCGACTTCTCATAAAAAATAGTTGCCGTGACTTATGCCCCAACCCTCGTATAAATCAAGTACTAAATTAAATTAAGATTTAGGTCATACGTTATATAAATAAAACAATATATATTATCATTTATATCAATACTTACACTACTTTCCATTTCTTCTGCACCGTACAGAAGATTTGCTGCGCTAGCTGCAATAATATCTAACCTGATCATGCCAGAAGGAGGTAGCGCCAGACTTTCCTTATCGCTGTGTACACGGCGCAAGGATCGTATTGCAAGCCAGAAGTCACTGTGCGCTTTTTCCTCATAGCCTCTGAAATCTAGCAGCTCACTGTGCGGTTTATACGGTGAAATAGAGACCTTGCGCTTTAAATTTAATGCTATGGACAGAAAACTAGCTCCGTGGACGAGTACCGAGACTGGTGATATGGTGAGCATGGTGAAGAGACCACCTCATAAGGCAATGCAAATGAAATAAGAATAGTATAGGCCTACGTCAACTTTCTATGGAAAAATTCGATATCCTTGCCGGAAATGAAAATTGATTACTCTATATTTCTTTTTAAAGCTTCTCCCATTTAATACGGGGCTTCAAGAGATTCGTAATACATCCGATAAGTTACGGGGATTAATTATTATTCGTATATTATAATACAGCAAAATGTAGAGACAAATTCATTTTACTCCGAATACAAGTAAAACCACATGAAGAGAAACCTCCGGACAAATTACATTGCTGCAATCGTTTTGTGTAATACGTGATAGGTAAGTTTTACAGCGTCATAAGGCGATTATAAAATTATTTGTCTCATTCAAATCAGTGGTATTAACAATGCAAAATAATATGCGATGAGAACTCGGAAATCTGATTATGTTGACGATGATCCACAGTTAAATTAAATCAGATAATAAAACCGACCAGTATTGTAATTGTTCTATTACATTGATTGGCGCGAAATTATATAAGCAATCTCATTGCTTTCGCAATAGTTAGTAATGTGGTATGTCCAGACAATGTTAAAACACCACTGTGGCTCAGTCCTAGAGCGCTGGGTTCGAATCCCATTTAAACTTGTGTTAAACAAGCCCATGATCCAGATAACACGGGGGTTTTCTTCGGATACTCCGGTTTCCCTGAGATATTACAAAAATTCTCCACCTTCATTCATCTGCAGTTAATATGGGTATGGAATTTGGAATCCCTAAAGCTCTCATTCATTACTTTTATAAAAAGAATGTATGAATGTAAGGCTTGTGTTAAAATCGGAAATCGGTTATCGTCAGAATTCATTACAACAAAAGAATTAAGACAGTGATGAGGGATGTTACAAACACTTTCTAAGATATTTCTAGAAGATATACTGATGAAGTGGAATAAGTCATGCAGATGAGTAGGAGTTAATATCAATGATCGGTTAAAGCACAATTTACTATTTGCAGATGACCAGGTTATAATAGAACAGGACAAAGATGATATAGAATATATGGTCCGTAAATTGATGGATGCATTTGAAGCAGGTGGATTGAAAATAAATGTTTCTAAAACAGAATACATGGTAATTGGAGGAATTCCAGAAGATCTACAGATAAATGTTGTCACAATTAAATGTGTTGAGGAATTCGAGTACCTGGGATCAATTACTGATAAATCTGGCATGTGTGAAAAGATATTTTTAATGGAGTAAATTGTTCTAGGAAAGCGATTAGATCCCTGAATTGTGTTTTGTGGAGTAGAGACAAAAAACTGGGTTGTTTCTCTTGAAGGCGAGAAAGATTAGAACTTCAGCTGTTGAAGTTTGTGACGCCAACTGAGGAAGGGATAATAGTATCCACCCAACTGTACACTTTTATGTCTTTTAGGTTAGGATATATTATATAATGTGTTTTATTGTGTCATTTTCATTTTAATATGTGTGTTCTTTTAAAGAGTAGTTGGATATAATCATAGGCGGGGGGGGGGGGGACCTACAAAGGAGGACTTGTTTTGGGTAAAAAGCACGTACGGTCAGAAGACCCGTGCATTGGATTTTAGAGAAAATTATGATAATATAAAATCTGTATGTATAATATTATTCAATAAATCCATCTATCTATCTAGAAATACCAAACAGTATATTCTAAAAACAATACTCGAAAGCATACTTACATATGGTTAAGAAAGTTGGACAATAATTGAAAAAAATGCAGAAAAGGGTGTTGGCGGCAGACATGATTCGTTTGCGAAGAAGTATGAGCATATCCAGAATAGAACATGTAAGAAACACATATATTAGGAAAGAAATGGATGCTGGTGAAACTGTTATGGACAGAATAGAATTTCCAGTGGTATGGACATGTACAACGGATGTCGGAGGAACAGTGGCCTAAATGTGTCCTTAATTGGACCGTGCCAGGAAGAAGAAAGCGTGGAAGAGCTAGAAAGACATGGTATGAAGGAATACACAAATACATGGTGAAGAGGGACGTGGAAGAGGGACAGTGGGGAATAGAAGCTCTGGAAAGCAGGAATCAAAGGAGAACTGCTGTAAAGTGAAAAGCCAGTAAAAATAAATAAAATGAATAATATGGATCCACCGCTTATGGTGCGCTGACAAAGTAGGTGGTCTACGCTAGTGGTGTTCAACCGAGGGTACGCAAAGAGTGCTTAGGGAGTACATACAATTTTTACGTAAACATACTCGTAATATGCGATTCATGAATGATCAGAGCTAATGAATACCATTTCTGCCAGAGCGAATTTCTATTGCCTTCTATTATTTTACACAACAATGAAATGTTGCAGTTGTTATTCTAATCGTGCTCCTACACTATAATACATTGGTTCCCAAATTGGGTGTCGCGACTCCACGGGGGATCGAGCAGAGAGCTGAGAGGGGTAGCAAGATGATTTGTAAAATAAAACCATAACACCTTATTAGCATACAATTGTTCTGAATTTATAAATACAAGGTGAGCCAATGAAACGGGCGATTTTCAGATTCGTCTCTTTTCCACTGTTGTCGAGTATTTTAATTGTTACATGCAACAATCTATATTCTTCATTCGATTGCATTTGTTTATAATGGATCGTTGGACGGGTGAACAACGTGTTGTTAACTATTAAGGCATATTACAAAAATAATGATAATTTCATTGTTGCACTACGGCTATTTCAACGTCAATACAATATCCATCGCAAAGTTCCGATACCATCAGCACATGCAATAAAAATCTGGATTCAGAACTTTGATGTAACTGGTTCTGCGTTAAAGAAGTCTCCAGGTAAGTAAAGATCTGTACGTAGCCTGGAAAACATCAACGCCGTAAGAGTTGCAATGAACCGAAGTCCTAAACATTCTGCTCGTCGTCATGCAATTTCACTTGACTTGTATACTTGTATACGAAGAATTCTTCATAAGGACTTACACATGCATCCATACAAAATTCAAGTAGTGCAGACATTAAAAGATGCTAAAAAAGTAAACCGCATGACTTTCTGCCAACAATTCTAGAATCTAAATGTTAACGAAGACAGTCCACAATATGCTGATGAGAGATGAGGTTCATTTTCATCTCTCTGGATACGTCAATAAACAAAACTTGTTACCAACTAACCCTTATGAAATGCAGAAGGAACCATTACACAGTGTCAAAGTCACAGTTTAATGTGTAATAGCGCCATTAGGAATCATCGGTCCTTATATCTTTGAGGACGATAATGGGACATCTGTTATTGTAATATCACAGCGATATGCCCGAATGATTCAAGAATTTTTGTCTCCACAAATTGCCAATAATACTCTCATCAATATAGACACGTAGTTTCAACAAGATAGTACGATCATTCATTCGGCTAGACGCTCCATGGACGCAGTCAGACGTTTATTTCCAAACCACTTTGTCTCAAGATATGAAGACATTTCATGGCCTGCGAGATCTCCAGAATGACAACATGCGATTTTTTCTTATGGGGATATTTGAAGAGTATGGTTCGGATCAAATTTCTGCATATTTAAAGGACAAAATTGAAATTCTTTAAATCACTTATTACCATTATACACCACTCTTTTAAATTGACTGAGCAAATTGGAAATTTTATATTATGGTATTATTTTCATATTGTTTAGTGTCGATTTTGTTATGCTATTATTTTTTGTAATATGTTAGTATCCTGTTCTTTAAATTTTTGTTAAATTTTCACTCCTTTTATACTTCGTCAGCTGGTAGAGTTTAACAAAAGGCCCTATGGCCTAACTCTGCCAGTATAAATAAATATATTATTATTATTATTATGTTATCATTATCATTATTATTATTATTATTATTATTATTATTATTATTATTATTATTATTATTATTATTATTTCAAAAAGGCGTATGATTCGGTTAAGAGAGAAGTTTTATATAATATTCTTATTGAATTTGGTATTCCCAAGAAACTACTTCGATTAATTAAAATGTGTCTTAGTGAAACTTACAGCAGAGTCCGTATAGGCCAGTTTCTATCTGATGCTTTTCCAATTCACTGCGGGCTAAAGCAGGGAGATGCACTATCACCTTTATTTTTAACTTCGCTCTAGGTTATGCCATTAGGAAAGTTCAGGATAATAGACAGGGTTTGGTGTTCAATGGGTTACATCAGCTTCTTCTCTATGCGGATGACGTGAATATGCTAGGAGAAAATCCACAAACGATTAGGGAAAACGCGGAAATTCTAGTTGAAGCAAGTAAAGCGATAGGGTTGGAAGTAAATCCGGAGAATACTAAGTATATGATTATGTCTCGTGACCAGAATATTGTACGAAATGGAACTATAAAAATTGGAGATTTATCTTTCGAAGAGGTGGAAAAATTGAAATATCTTGGAGCAACAGTAACAAATATAAATGACACTCGGGAGGAAATTAAACGGAGAGTAAATATGGGAAATGCGTGTTATTATTCGGTTGAGAAGCTTTTGTCATCTAGTCTTGTGTCAAAAAATCTGAAAGTTATAATTTATAAAACAGTTATATTACCGGTTGTTCTGTATGGTTGTGAAACTTGGACTCTCACTTTGAGAGAGGAACAGAGGTTAAGGGTGTTTGAGAATAAGATTCTTAGGAAAATATTTGGGGCTAAGAGTTACAGGAGAATGGAGAAAGTTACACAACTCAGAGCTGTATTCTTCACCTGACATAATTAGGAACATAAAATCCAGACGTTTGAGATGGGCAGGACATGTAGCACGTATGGGCGAATCCAGAAATGCATATAGAGTTTTAGTTGGGAGGCCGGAGGTAAAAAAGACCTTTGGGGAGGCCGAGACGTAGGTGGGAAAATAATATTAAAATGGATTTGAGGGAGGTGGGATATGATGATAGAGACTGGATTAATCTTGCTCAGGATAGGGACCAATGTCGGGCTTATGTGAGAGCGGCAATGAACCTCCAGGTTTCTTAAAATCCAGTAAGTAAGTAAGTAAGTAAGTAATTATTATTATTATTATTATTATTATTATTATTATTATTATTATTATTATTACTGCATTTCTATCAATGTTCCTTAGTTTTTTTAACAAGTCTGAAAATAGATAAGAGAGTCCACAAATTGGAAAATAATGTGTTATGGATTTGAAACTTGCGGTTGAATTATAATCAACATAAGAGACGGAATAGAGTGATTGCTTCTTATTTTTCCAACTGCAGCCATCAAAGAAGAGGTGCAGACGCAATATCATTGATGATTTTAAAATAAATTAGCCTATTTCATGTGTAGACTTTCATGCAACTTCCAACGCCCTCACAATACACGCAGAATCGAGTCTTGTTTGTTCTTAAACAATGCACGCTGAAAAAGCCTTACTATGAGTTACTTTTAATAAAACGCAAGGAAGTTACAAGTTCCACGTAAAATGAAAATATACTCCTACAAAGTATTTCTTGCTAGAAACCAGTTTACTTACTTCTTGACTAGTCACTTATAAACAGTAACTTATGCTGCAGAGTTGTAAGTTCTGCGGGAAATGAAAATATACTCCGGTAATATATTCCTTCCTCGCAACTAGTTTATTAGAAATTCATTTTTTTATCTTGTTCAGTCGTCACTCACCAACAAGTTATGCTACAGCTATTCTCTTTGCTGTATTATTCAGTGATAGTTTCTTTGTTTTAAGAGTAAGCTACTCACAGACTGAATTTGTTGTTGGTCGAAAAGCAATTAAAAATGTTTTTCCGAAATTATTTATATAAAAATTGCACTTATAGGTGATGTATTTTGAGTAGTTTCCATATATTTCATATAGCTAAATTCAAAGATTTCAATTAAGACAACTGCAACATATTAACTAGAAAAATGTGGTTCATTCATAGGGTGACAGGGAAGTATTTCCTGATTTTCTACCTGCAAAATTGTTTTAACAGGTTTAGCATATATTGATTTACATTTTACTATTTCATAATTAGTTTCTTTTTAATCTGTAACCTGTACAAACACCGAACACCGTCATAATTATTCCAAAAAACCTAAAAAAAAAAAACACTTCACATATTTGAATCTTCCCGTTCTTGCAATTTCTTAAAAATCGTGTGAACGCGAGCTTTGGACTTAATCATATGTATGTTTCTTCTTCATCTGATGCAATTGTGGAAGTCCTTATGTCCAGTACCGTACTGGAAGAGCTTCTCAAATATAATCGTTTTTAAAAGAAAGCCGCACGCTTTTATAATTTACTGAAAATGAGAGATTTCCCCATAAAACGTATAAAAATTGCGTATTAATTTGTATTTGTGCGTGTGTGAGTGTGAATGTATGTATGTGTGTATGTACGTACGTCTGTATGTATGTATGTATGTATGTATGTATGTATGTATGTATGTATGTATGTATGTATGTATGTATGTATGTATGTATGTATGTATGTATGTATGATTGTATGCAGGGGCGGATGCAAGGGGGGGATTAAGGGGATATATCCCCTCCCGAAATTTTGAGAAAAATACGAAACAAGAAACAAAAATAATATTAATTTTAATTCGTGAATGTACATAGGAATTAGAGAGTTTTCCACGTAAATTCTCTTTGCTAAAATGTTAAATTCCAAGAACTGCAGGAAGACAAACACAGTGTTCTTACTTCAAGACAGAGAGTCATGAGGAGTATTTTAGGCTTTTAATTTTCCTTCTCTTCTTAGATTATTTCATTAGTCAGCTCAAGGACAGGTTTTTAAATCATAAGGGAATCCTAAAGTCCATACAAACTCTGCTGCCTAAAAACATAGTGCGAGCATCAGATGAAGATTTGGAAACTGCTGCTGAGGCTATAGTAAATCAGTGGCCCAATGATGTTGATGCATCACCAGAGTCTTTCTTCAATGAATTGAGGATGCGGAGAAGAAATTTCCTTGATCAGAAAAATTTTCACCTAATACCTACTGATTTTATATCTTTGAACAGGTGCAATGAAATTATTTTTCCCTGCACTCGCAAGGCGCTGAAACTTTTCTGCACATTGCCTGTAACTAAGCAACACCAGAATGGTCGTTCTCAACTTTGCAGTATTTGAAGACTTACTTGAGGAGCACGATGGGAGCAGACAGATTAAATGGACTGGCCTTGATGTATATACATAAAAATGTAGAAATAAAAGCTTATGAAGTACTAGATGAAATGTCTAAGAAGCCTCGTCGCCTTCTTCCGTAAATGTCATTCTGTCATTGTTTTTGTATTGCAGTCATTGTAAATGTTAAAATTAAAAAATTATGGTTTATTTAATAACGCTCGCAATTGCCGAGGTTATATCAGCGTCCCGGTGTGCCGGAATTTTTTCCCTCAGGACTTATTTTACATGCCAGTAAATCGACTGATATGAGGCCTGTCGCATTTAAACACACTTAAAATGCCATCGAGCTGGGTTGGGGTACAACCCGCAACTTCGAGCACAGAAGGCTATACCGACTACGCTACTCAGGCCAACTTGTAAATGTTTGTGACTCAGAAACAAATTGTGAGTATATAAACTTATTTCTCATTACTCTATTTTTACTATCTCCTCAATTCCCTCCCCGAAAAAAAATTCTGCGTCCGCCCCTGTATGTATGTATGTATATATATATATATGCATGTATGTATGTACTGTATATAGGATGTTTCAGAAATATACAGAATTTTAGTGATGATATAAGATAATTGATATTATAATCGCAAAAGCGCAGATATTATTTATATTTAATTTTGACATGAGAATATATTTCAGATCTCATAATTAGGCTTCGGCGTAGGGACACAGAGTAACCAGTATGAGGTTTAGAGTACACAGTATAAATGACGTCATGACCCGTGTGCAGTCGGCCGACTGCAACAGCACAGTTGGGTCCGTAATGTGCATTACCGTTGTGTTCCTTCTTGGCTGCGGTACGTGTAACAGGCTTCGGCGTAGGGACACCTGATTGAAGGTTACAACTCACGTTAATACTTTAATGGTAGACATTTATTGTCTACTCTAGGAATGTACTGTATATACTGCATTTGTACAGAGTGAAATATATTTTGTGCCGTACTATGACGGACTGTTTACATGTTGAGGCACGAAGTAACGGCGCGCTCCATCTCCCACTCCACTCGACCAACACAACACTAAACGTCTGTGCGTTCTGAACTTCATGCGTTTCTGTGCCCAGGACCGAAGCCTGTTCATAATGTCTACATATCATGAAGTTAAAACTAATTGCTTATCGGACAGCGTCAGGTTGTTATATTTAACTCATTGTTGTAATGAAAGGATTACGTACTAAGCTTCGTTTTCATGAAAAACCGAATGAATTTATGGTCTATATACAATTATAGTGAACGTTTATATTACATTAATTTGTATTTATTGACTTTTAAGATATAATATAGCCTACATAATTTAATAATCTTTATATTGTAAATTTTATAATTTCCTTTCCTAGAAAATGGAAAGCAACTAAATATGGTATCAACATAGTAGACAATAATATTCGCTAACAACCGTTGTCATAACGAGAGTTATCACTACTACTGAGATATGTCCTTAAATAGAGTAGGAAAATAAACACATGCACGATCTCAATTTTAGCTGCTTTCACGCTAAGTAGCAGACACTGGTAAGTGAAGTGAAAAAAGTGAAGGTCTATCAATATCCCGAGGAGAAGGTTTGTATATATTTTATCAAGCAGAGAGCTCTTCAAAAAAACCTCTTCATCTATAAGTCTGTACTCAAGCACTAGTTTGATGCACTCACGTTTCGGAAGAGGGTGTGAAAAGTTTTCTTATAACAAAAATCTGTAGCTTGAGGTGTGGGATTCGCAGGCGATAGAGGAGTCATTGTGTTTGCCTTACAGCATCAAGGTGGATAATGACAAAGTGCTGTTGTCTGGTCTTCACACTCGAAGACTGTACTTTCTTCAGAAATTTTTCCATAAGGTTAGTACCAATATACGTTCCCTATGTCAGCCTTTTATCATTGAGCGTAATGAAAACAATGTTCATCCAGACAACGTTTTTGAGTAGATGAATGGTAGGGGTCTACTGACGCGATTTTACGTATTCAATGAATGTTATTGTATTCGTTTCTCTTCCGATCATTGGTTCTTTGATTGCTTGTGTGTTTGTTTGGAGCCATGTTTGGAAAATTCAGATGTCGCCAGCATCAGCGTTAGGATTCGAGTGGTTAAATGCTCCTTATGTCTTTCGCGGCAACGATTCCATGAAGTGGTTCTCAGAGGATGAAATTGTAGGCCTACCGATGTCGATGATGATTGTGAATTATAGGAAATACAGAGAAAATAGCGGCGAAAACGGATGTATGACTACAGTAATAATTACGTGCAAGTATAAAAAAAAAACAAACAATCAATGAAAGAACAAAGTAGAAAAAAATAAAGTAATTAAATACAACTGAAGAAGAATAAATTTTTCGTATATTTAGATATTATTTAGGCATTTCTGTTCACATTTGTATACATTAATAAACTTCCATCAAATAACTGATCAATAAAATTCAAGATTTAAGAGATAAACGTTTTCACCTTTATATTAATATCATCAGACAGCGCATATTCATTCCCAAACAAGTTAGGAAAGTTATCGGTTAGTAGATCCTTGAGTTTTAGGGTTCAAAGTCTGATCCTAAATGCTTACATCAGGACGCTACGAAAGGTATAACCTAATTCAGTACACAATAACAATGGAGTATGACAACTTTACTGTAAGTGGGATTTCTACTAAATTGAAATGATCTGCCTAGCTACATTTTAACCACATAAACGAACTAACACTGCGAAACTAGTTCTGTACAAAATATAGTGCTACATATGACAGAAACTTTATTACTCGTAGATCGATGATAATAATATTGAACTAGTATCAATGAACACAACAAATATGCAGACAACATAATAAACTGGCACAGATTCGTAGACGACATTCTCATACTATACAAAGGAAACAAAAGACAAATACACAAACTACACCAATACATAAACAAATTACAACCAAAACTTCATTACACACTAGAACTTGAAAACAACAACTCCATAAATTTCCTAGGCATCACCATAACAAAAATTGACAACAACCACACCTACTAAATATACAGAAAAACAACCACCACCACCACCACCACACACATACACAACACATCTAACAACCCCATACAACACAAACATGCAGCATTGAGGACAATGGTACACAGATTACTCAACATACCAATGAGCCAACAACACTACAATGAAGAAGTGAACACAATCAAATACATAGCACAAGAAAACGGATACAATCCAAACATAATAGATAACATCATAAGAAAGACAAAACAAAAACTTAACAAACACAAAAACACGCAAAACACAACACAAACACAAGAAATACATCACACTAACATATGAAAACAAAAGCACACAAGATCGCATCTTCATTCAGAAAGCAGAAATACAACATAACATACAGAACAGAAAACACACTACAAAGACATCTCAACACACAAAAAACACAAACAAATAAATACGACCACACAAGGTGTATACAAACTCACATGTAATAGTTGCGATAAGTTCTACATAGGACAGACAGGCAGATCATTCAAAACACGCTGTAAAGGACACATTAAAGCAATAACCAGAGGACACAATACATCTACATACGCCGATCACATAACCAATGCTAACCATACTTACAATAACATAAATGAGGACATGGAAATCCTACACCTACAACCCAAGAACCAAAAACTCAACACACTAGAACAATATGAAATATGCAAACACACTAAAACACACCCCGATCAAATTCTCAACACACAGATCAATTTCAGTTCACACACACTATTTGACTCCACTTTTCAACACCTTTCAACAATCAAACACACCCACGTAACAGGAAGAGAAGTTCGAGATGACGCCGAGCTCTAGTAGGCTCTGAGGATGGTGCGTGAAGCCCTGAAACAGCTGTAAGCCGCACATATCTTACATAATTAACACGATTAAGTCCGCTAGTTAATCAATTAATTATATACAATGTATATTATGGAGCATAATAGTAAACATGATACACATTAACTGTAAATATTCTATATATAATATGTACAATTAATTCATTTAACGAAATCAACTCCGTTACGGTGAACAAAAACATATATTCTAATGTTATGAAATTCATATCGTTTACTATAACCGCCATTAAAAATTTTTAAGCTAAGAAAATATTCTTCCTACGTCACATGACGTTATAAGGACAAAATAATAATAACAAAAATCTATATATAAATGAGCAATATTTATATTTTACACAATATATAGAAATAATTCATTTATCAAAACCTATCCCGTTGCAGTGAACACAAACATATATTCTGAGGTTATGAAATGCAAATCTTTTACGAACAACATATAAAATTTGTTTAAACTAGGAGAATGTTCTTTCTACGTCATATGACATTACAGGGACGTATTTATAATACATTACATCATTATTATTTAATGACAGCTTACGTAGCTTTTTGCAGTTCTACCCAGCTTTTGCATCCACGTAGTGTAATAGATGTACCAGGATAAACTACTCGATCCGCTGTACGTTTGGGAACGAAAATGCGCTGCCTGATTATTAGGCATCATGTGGTCACTATATAATATGTTGCATGTTAAAATTTAAAAATTTCGTAAAACATTAAATTTGCTGAAGAATTATACGTTACTAAACATTGTAACTGGAAGCATATTCTCATAAACAAAATCATATAAATACAAACAACTTACTTTATAAAATCGTTACGTAAACAGTTCCAATTCTGTATTTGTAATTGGAGGTATGCAGAGTGATTAACGACTAAACACACGCGCTTTAGGAATCAGTTCTATAGGCCGTTTTGAGCATAACATGTCATGTGAACATGGATCAGATTATCAACTTTTAAGCAGTAATAGCTGGTTGAATCCTATCAAAAAAGCAATGCTATTGACCAGAACTGTAAATTATTCACTTAAATTTCACATAAATATTATTTCAAATACTCTATAAGTCATAATAAACATACTTTAGTTTGAAAGCAGATTTTCAAATACTCCTCTTTCACTTCAATATACTTGGTCGCATGGATGTGAATAGCGTGCGGCGTGCGTAGCGCCCCGTACATCGGCACGGATGTCCCTCATGAAAGCAGCTGATAATCACAGAGCTATCTTCCCCTTCTGTCCCGTACTCAAGTCACAGTGCAGCCCTCCGCTTACTTTACGTTGCAATGTTTCTATTACGATGTAAGCAACTCCAAAGCCTGATTCACAGTATAACGTTTAGATTTTTACGAATAACTTTCGAACTAATGATTTTAATTGGTTATTTAACAACGCTGTATCAACTACTAGGTTACTTAGGGTCGATGGGATTGGTGATAGCGAGACGGTGTTTGGCGAGATGAGGCCGAGGACTCGCCACATATTATCTGACATTTTCCTTACGGTTGAGGAAAACCTAGGAAAAACCTAACCAGGTAATCAGCCCAAGCGGGAATCGAACCCGCGCTCCAGTGAAACTCCGGATAGGAAGGAAAGCGCCTTAGGCGAATGAGATACGTCGGTGGCAACTAATGACAATCGGACCCATGTTCATTAGACATTTTATGCCCAAAATGGCCTATAGAACTGATTCCTAAAGTGTTGATCATTAGTCGTGAATCATTCTGTATGTTATAAGTCCCGTCGCTCTAATTTCCGGCAGCCAATCGCGTTGCAGGTCGGCTACATTTAAACGTGTGCGTCTTGTGATTCGCTGGTGAAGAAGTTATTTATTTCTTAAGGCTCGATAAATACTTAATGTCATCGCCCGCCATTTTGGCTCTTTCGTTGGCGTTCGCAGAAAGCACACGAAGACGTTATTTGCCGCTCAATTATTTGCTGAATTACAGTGCGTTTGATTTATTATCATAGGAGCTACGACATGATAATGATTAACGGTGTAGCAAATAGATTCCTCGTATGGTAGCTTGGCAACGAAAGAACAAAAATGGCGAACGATACTACCTACCTAGACTTTATAGAGCCTTCACTTCCTAAGACGTAAGCAAAGAGGAGGAGTCACGCCGGGAATAACAACGTCGCGACTATAGCAGTCGTTTCCAGTGGTAACTCCACAACTCAATCTAAAAAATAAATCAACTCTACTTGGTATACACTAGCATAACAACTTTCGAATTGCCATTGCTCAGAAATCAATAACACTTTATTAAATAATTTCACTTTGTAGATAGTAAGTTATCCACGAGAAAAATTGTGTATCATACTCTGACATCGATTATAAATGTAATTGATTTTGGGGCTTACATCGCTACAATATATACACTGTGTCTCGTAGAATTACTACCACAAAGAAATATAAATACCTCGTCACTCAGTGAATTTAGAATTATGTTTCTCATCTTGTCTTATATAGAAACTTTCCAAGTTTGGTAACAATGAAAATTATGACTCAAGTGCACATGCGCGGGGTATGATAACAGCAGAAAGTG